>NW_025408866.1:0-35822 GCF_002201575.2 Neomonachus schauinslandi | reverse complement strand
ATTGACCTGAATTCACTGGCCGTTTTTAGAGGAGGTTGTTTTGTTTTGTTTTTTTGTAAAGAGCCTATCACTGGTTTTTCACTGAGTTGATGTATGCTGCTCAAATAACCAATTAAACACAGAGAATATGATGAGAGGAAAAGAGAATCTGTCCTCCGCCCCCAGTGAGCACAGTTTATCTGTGGGAGGAAGGTCAGAGCCTCTCTATCGGCAGCAGGATCTCAACCCCAGATAATCCTTGGTCGGGGCTGTCCTGGGCCCTACAGGCTGTTCCTCCAGGAGCATCCCCAGCCTCTTCCCTCCAGATGCCAGCAGCAGCCCCCCTCCCCGCCGCCCCCCACCGGCCTCGACACTGCCCCACGTCTGTCTGCGAGGACAAAGCCTCCCCTGCTTCGAATCCCTGATCTAGAAGGTACATTCCACACCTTTCTCCGGGCTTCCCCCCCACCCATCCCCATCTGTTCCCTCCAAATAGAGGTGTCAGAACGAGATGTGTAGCAGACACGCCACCTCTCAGCGGTGGAGAAAGCCCCTGCTTTGAATTCCAGAAACTTCCATCTCTGGCAACACCTTTCAAACATATGGGTGGAGATTGCCAGCCTTCATTTATCTGAGCATAACCACTTTATCCTTGGCTGGTGTGTCTTCCCTTTCTGTGTCTTATCACCACGATGGAGAGGCAGGCTCTGCCCGTCTGCATCACCTTGCGCACCTGTCCCCCTCCACCCGGGCTCTGGTTCTTCTCACGGCACGTCTGACAGAGACACGGCAGGTCTCAGTAAAAGTATAATTAAGTCGACAGTCAACCCGGATCAGATGGCATCAAACAGAGGAGGCTGGAACGAGGAACAATGTTCTGTGGGGAAGAAATATTTTTACAGGAATATTTTGGTATTTGTTAACGTGCTGGAGTTAAATAGAGAAGCGTGGGAGGTCCCGAATAGAGATCCAATTTGTAGTGATTATTTCCAAATTAAGATTAGCACAGAAACCTGTCTGGAGTGGGAGGTAGAGTCTGCTGTTCCCAAGGAGAGGTTTCAAAGGTGCAGGTTGGGGGGGGGGGGGGGGGGATGGGGATAACTGAACGTAAACGCTCTTGCGACGGGGACGGGGAGGAGTTGGTGGGTCTCTGGACAGGGATGGGTGTCAGTTTGGAAGGAGGCTCGGCGAGCAGCCCAGAGAGGACAAGTAGGGGCCGTGCCCTGATCCCAACCCTGCGACATCCCCTAAGTGCATCAGAGAGCTTATGGCTTGCAAAGAACTTTGGTGAGCTTGGCATTTTAGGTAAAATTGATAAATACACAAGACAGCCTAATGAAGGGATTTATTATGGGATTCCTAACTTGATGGAGATTTAAATAAGCCACAGAAGTTGCAGTGAACGATGACTTATTCCATAAATGTCTGCAGGGCACCTAGTGGGTTTCATGAGCTCCCCGAGGTACAGAGATGAGTGTCCCACTCTCCACCACTGGCTCAGGATTCTCTGTGGAAGATGTGATTTCGAAGGAGGAGCACGGCGCTCTGCTTGGGAGGCGGGGCAGGGAAGGAGAAGTCAGGGAGGGCTTCCTGGAGAAACCCGAACAAAGCTGAGCACAATGGTGAGGAGAAGTCAGCTGGGGAAGGTGCCAAAGGCATTCCTGGCAGAGGGGACACTGAGCAAAGGGACTGAGGCCAGAACAGTGAGCGGTGGGCGCTCAAGAGGCTAAGGCCATTTGGTATGAGGGGAGCATGAAGCCTGGGGCAAGCATGGCCACCACGGGCCTCGGGTGCCTTCTCACAAGGCTTGGGGCCCCGTCGAGTCCACGATGGGGACCCACCCGCCAGGCCACCTTCGTTGGATGGATGGCTCTCATGCCCTGGTTTGGGCAGGGGGCACCCCCAGCTTCCCTCCTCAGCCGCTGCTCCGATGTGGTCTCCTTGTCTCCGTCTCCCTTCCTCCCTGCAAATGTTGGCCTGCCTCAGTGGCTCCTCGTCTGTTCCTCTTCTCTGGGCATGCACCACCATGGCTCTCAGCACCGTCTGTGTGCCTGTCAATCCCACATGTGAACCAGCAGCCTCCCACCACCTCCTCCCTGACCCGGTGTGTCTCTCCTGTTGCCCGCTCCCCCAGGTATCTGCATCAGAATTAACGTTCAGTTGCAAGTAACAGACCCCAAATAACAGTGATTTTAAAAGGACTGAAGCTCAGATCTAAGCCGTCTGTGCCAATATGGTAGCTCCACCATCATCCAGGACCCAGTTTACTAGACTCCTTCGCCAGCAAACTTAAGGCATGGCCCTCATCCTCATGGGGCCACTTGGAGCTCCATCCATCATAACGGGGTTCCAAGCAGCGGCATGAAGAAAGGGGGGATGGAGGAGGGTTTGCAGGTCAAGCTCCCAGGAGACTGGCTCGCAGACAGATGCTTGCATGCAGGGATTTGCTGGGATGGAGACTCGAGGTCACCTGTTGGGGAGGGAGGAAGGAAGGAGGATGGACAGAAGGAGGAGTTGGACTGTGATGGCAAACAAGACCCCAGCCAGTCCTGTGGGAAGTTCTGCAGCTCAGATGTGCCTCCAGAGTTTTCCCAATTTGGGGCAAAGGGACCAGATCTTAGCGTCATGTCACCCAGTCACCAGACACAGGCTGCACCAGGAGGGGGCATGACATCGGGTGAGGTGGCTCTCTCCAGCCTAGGAAAGTCTCTGAGGAGAGCGGCTGAGCCGGAAAAGGGCCATTCCTTGGGGCTGTGCTTTGGCCCTGTAGGGGGAGAGATGTGGATGGCCCTTGGCGGGGCCACCACAAGCCACCCCGTGCCACTTAGACCTGTCGCCATGTGCACGTCCGGAGAGCGGCTCTTGCACGGTTTTCCAGGGGGATTACATGGAGAAGGTAAGGGCTGAGCTACAGCTTTGCAGCTTGTGTGGAGGTTGCTGATGGTCCTTGTTGTCTGCTGAGCATCTGGGACCCTCCCCCTCTGAGTGAGCCTCTCCTCTGATCGAAGTGGTTTCTCTCTGGGTGACCTTGTGGTCTGAGACCTTCTCAGGTTGTGGCTCCAGCACCGGACCATTTGCCATCAAAGTCGGACAGAGGTCACTAAAGGGGCTCGGTGGATCCTTTCATGGCAAACATCTTCTCCGTCTCCTTTGGATGCAGGCAGCCCGAGCTCACCTGACGATTAGCCACAATTACCACGGCCGGGAAGGTGACTTCTTCCCTTCCCTGTCAGCGCCAAGAACCCAGAGGGACCAAGCAGCAGCCTGAACTTTACTGAAACTCTCGTCACAGCCCCTGGGAGCATCATTCCCTCCACCCGAAGGGCAGTACCTCTAAATGCAGAGTTGGAAGTTGTGGGAAGGGGATGCCCACATTCCCCAGGTGGGACTGGGGGTAACGTCAGCACACCGCTCCTTCCTCCGTCCTGGTCCCTGGCCCATATTCAGGGAGCCACGGAGGCCTGCGGTGTGGACAAATGGCCACCTCAAAGTGGCAGCGTTGAGGACAGACCATGGAGGAGAGTGTTTGAAGCAGGAAGGCCAGTGATGAGGCCTTAGGCTTGTCCAGGCAGGCACTTATGTGGCCTAATAACAGAGTATTATTAGAAACTGACGTTTCTTTCAGCAGGAGAAAGAGCACTTGGCATCCAATTAGTGTCTCTAGGTACATCAGGAGACACACTGTAGGGTAGGAAAGACATTTGTGAAGCTCCCCCTGCACTCATAGAAGCTAAACTATTATAGAGGCACTCCAGAAATGGCCCAGACTAAGCAGCGAGCCGCTTGCTGCACGTCAGCTTGATCAGCAGAAACCTTCGAGTCTTGCCCCTCCCAGAAGACAGCCAGGCAGGGGGACTCTGCATCAGCCCCGCCCAGCGTGGGGCCGGGGGTTCTGCCCCCAACCTCAGTCTCTGCTTGTGTCTCACCCCAGAACTCGTCCCACCACCTGCCTGGGACTCCAGGCATTGATATAGAGGGTGGCCCTGCTCTAGAGGCCATCCTGTAGGACAAGAAGACGCTCCACGCTCTTTCATCCCCCTGGCTCGGAGGATAAGCTCGGTAACTGGTGGGTGCGACTGAGAACGTTTGCAGGTGAGATCGCCGAACCACTCAGTGGTCAATAACAACACGAACAGGCACCATTCGAGGGGCTGTGGGGGGAGGTCAGCAGGGGCACATCACCCACTGACCGTGAGCCGGACCCAGACGGCCGAAGGCTCCTCACCCCCTCCCGTCCCCGGAGCGGACATTCTGCCTGCTCTCCCCACAGCGGGAGCCGTGTTCAAGGGCACAGACGTGATGTGGTGATGGGGGGTTGAGGCCGTCTGGATGGCGGGCACGATCAGCACAGTTAAGGCGTCTCTATGAACTTTTTAGATTCTGGAGGGAGGACGCAAAGACCACTCATCCTGCGGTCGCCCGAGACAAGCCTCGTACGCAAATTCCCTGGCTTACTAAATCCCTGCCAATCTGGACTGGGCCGCCTCTTTCTTCAGTCCGTCCTTGCCCTCTGTGTGTGGGGCCAGTTTGCAAACCAACATGGGCCCCTCCTGCGGGCCAGACACGCTGCCAAGGGGCTTACGTGCATTATGCTACTGAAGCCTTTCAAAGACACCATGAGGTACATGCTATTATCATCCTTATTTTACACAGAAAGGACCTTTGGCGCAGGAGCTAAGTCATTTGCCCCAAGCCACCCTGCTGCTAAGCGGTGGTCCCAGCTCCCGAAAAATCCCCATGTGTGGATGCCGGCAAATGTGGTGCCAATCAGAGGCTAGATTCCAAAGCTAACGGTGAGGTCAGGGGCCACTGGGCACTTTCAGACGCTGACTAGGCACCAACTCACGGGCATCAAGGACAAGCCATGCAAGGTTAACCTCTTCTTCTTCAATTATACATTCCACAAGTACACTAAGTCCTTTGTATGTGCTGGACACCGTGCTGGACACCGTGCTGGACACAGCTTTAAGAGGCTGAACTAGGGGCAACTTCTGCCCTTGGGGTTATGGCATACAAGAAGGGGAAACAGAGGCACAGCAATAGATCTGAGTAAGCGGAGGGCTCTGTGAAGACCACATGGGCTCACCAGTGGACAAGGGAATAGGAGCTGCTAAGTGAATGAGGAGGTGTGACTGGGATTCGTGACTGGGTCAGGGTTTGGGCTTTGGGATGGAAGAAGAGATGAGTGTTTCCAACAGACAGGCTGTTGTCCTGTTCAAATGCTGGGATGTGGGAAAGTTTGTGGAGGAAATGGTGTGGTTTGACAAAGCAACAGTTCCCAGTGGTGACTGAGCTTCCCCCGCAGTTACGCGGGAAGGCTTCACGAAATGTCGGTGGGGATGCCCCACAGCAGCACCAGGACCAGGGTCTCTGTCTGGAGCGCACAGGAAGGGTGGCAAAGATGAGCATGTGGTGGGGCGAGGGTGAGAGCTCGAAGGCTTCTGAATGGTGTTTTAAGGAATCTGAGCTTGGTCCTGGGGCAGGGGGGAGTCATGGCATATGGGTGTGTCTGCAAAGTGGAATAGGAACTGGGGAGGACGTGGCCATAAGCAAGTAGCCAGCAAGGAGACTGTCATCTCTTTAGGTGAAAGACGAAGAGATCTTAACCCAGAAGTAGTCCTGGGAGAAGTGAACAATTTGAGGTATTACAGAGCCAGAATTAGTGAGTGGTGGTTGATTGGATATCATGGTCAACAAGAGATGGAAGGAATGATGGCCATGTTTCTGATCTGATCAGCGAGAGTGATAGGGGTACCATTTACTGAGATGGGAAAGCCTGAGAGATGCTGCTTACTTGGGCAAGAGGTGAGCGGGTGATGGGCATAGCTGGAGATGTGCTGTAGCATCTGAAAGGTCCCTGAGACATGTAGGCAAGGCGGTCCAGTAGGCAGTACTGTCGAAGCAATGGGGCAGAGGCTGCTGAGAGACAGCCCAGGGTCAGCAGAGGGAAGGCAAGCCACTCGCTTTTTCCAGGTGAACCAAGTTCTAGAGAGTAGATGTGGATTAGAAAAACTGGCTTAGCAGTCAGTGCAAACCAAGTTATGCTGCTGTAACAAATAATCCCAACAGGATTGGGGCTCTGAGAACACAAATGATGATTAATTTTTGCTTCTGTTACGTGGCTACCCCAGGTCCACAGGGGAGCCTGCTCATCATAGTCCTTCCCAGGTGATGGAGGAACCGCCATCTGGGCATTGCCTCTCATCTGTATAGAGGAGAAGAAAACGCTAGGCAGACTTGCATAGGCAGGTTACAGCTCCAGCCTGGACATGACACACATCACTACCATTCACAACTCACTGGTCAAAACTAGACACAGGATCCCACTGAATGGCAAGGGAGCTGGGAAGTGTGTCTCGCAAACAGGGGTCCCAGGAACAGCTGGAGACCAACCGTAAAGACAACGACGCCGTGGAAACGGGATTTCTAGGGGCCCTGTGGCAAAATTCTGGGAAGAAAGAGGACAGTCATTATTGGAACCAGACTCCAATGCAACTTTATCTGATTCCAGAGCCCATATACCCCCAAAACGTCCATAACAGTTATCTCTGAGATGCAATTTATGGGTTATTTTTATTTCCTTCTTTATAATTCTTTGTCTTCTCCAGTGTTTCTACAATGAATCAATGTACTTTTACAACCAGCATATATACATGTTATAGGGAAAATACTGTCTGCATGATAATTACCTTCCCCTAGGGGCACCTGGGTGGCTCAGTTTGGTTAAGCATCTGCCTTCAGCTCAGGTCATGATCCCGGGGTCCTGGGATCGAGTCCCACATCAGGATCTTTGCTCAGCAGGGAGCCTGCTTCTCCCTCTCCCTCTGCCATTCCCCCTGCTCATGCTCGCTTCTTCTCCTGCTCACTCTCTCTGTCAAATAAATAAATAAAATATTTTTTAAAATAATAATTACCTTCCCCTAGATAAGGAATTCCCCTCTCTACCCGCCCTTGTTGGGTGCTACCTCTTCCTTTCTCCTTCTCCCCAAACCTATCATCAGAAAACCTCTGATACTCACTGGCCGTGTTTTCTAATTTGGACCCTGCACCCCCAACCCTGCTCCCCAACCTCCAACCATATGCTCCTCTGAGAATTTCACACATCCTTCTTACGTAGGCATTTATTTTCAAGGAATCAAAGGTGTCATCACAGCTTCTGTCATCCCTCCTCCGCAGCTGATGCCCTCGTCCCACAAAGCTCCCAGCGTGTCAGCACCAGGCACAATGCACCTGCCCCTGGGGTACAAAACCCACTGCCTCTGATCACAGGCCCAACGATGCCTGCTGGAGCCCCGGACCAGCACAGCCGGCCCCCCCTGCTGCACCCTGTGACTGGCCCCTGGGTCCCCCCGCATGCTCACCAGAAGGAAAGGAGCCAGAGTCCCAGCCCCTGGTGCCGGCTGTGGGACTTAGCCATCGCCTCCTGTCACTTCCCCTAGAAGCTGAAGGGATTCAGGGAGGCAGCAATGAAGTATAAATATGAATGTAAGGAACACCTACAACTCAATAGCAAAAAAAAAAAAAAGGGCCAAATAACCCAATTAAAAAATGGGAAAGGACTTGAACAGGCATTTCTCCAAAGACATAAATCCAGATGGCCAACAGGTACATGAAAAGATGCCCCACATGACTCATCACCAGGGAAATGCAAATCAGAACCACAATGAGATGTCACCTCACACCTGTTAAGATGACCATTGTCACAAAAAGCAGGAAATAGCAAGTATTGGCGAGGATGTGGAGAGACTAGGACCCTGTGCACTGGCCGTGGGGATGGAAATGGTGCAGCTGCTATACTAAACAGTATGGCCTTTTCTCAAAAACTGAAAAACACAACTGCCATGTGATGCTTTAACCCCACGTCTGGGTATTTTGTCCAAAGGAACAAAAACCAGGATTTCAAAGAGGTTTGTGCACTCCCGTGTTCAGAGCAGTTTTATTCACAACAGCCAAAGGGTAGAAACAACCTGAATGTCCGTCAGTGGATGACGCGACGAAGAAAAGGTGGGGTACACACACAACGGGCTGTTATCCATTTACAAGGAAGGGAGTCCTGTCAGCTGCTCCAGCATGAGCCTCGAGGACACTATGCTCAGGGAAATAAGGAGAAGGTCACAGGAGAACGCATAGAGCACGGTCCCACGAGTCGTCGAAGGCTGAGCCCCAGAAGCAGAGCATGGAATCAGGGGCCGGCGGGCGGGGCGAGTGGGCCGTGGCATTCAGCGACCAGAGAGCATCAGCCACACAAGAGGACGGTTCTCGAGACCCTCTCCACAACAACGTGCATGCACTTAGCAATACCATATCGTACACTCAAAAATCGGTCGAGTGTATGCCTCAGCTCATGTGGCTTTGACCACAAATTTTTTTAAAAACACGAATGTGAAACTTATCCAGAATTGGGTGTGAACATTACTTGTTCTTAAGCACATCACACTTAGACCTAATTAAAAAGCAGGAGAGCAGGGCTCTTGGGACGGGGGGTGCTATAGGTTGCCACCGAGGATGAGTTACAACGGAACAAAGGATGAGTCTGTGACACAGAAGAGCCCAGGAATGCAGGCCAAGCATCATATGGGTTTGAAAAAGCCTGGAGCTGAGCACTGAGTACAGCTCACCCCAATTCTGGGCACACCCCCGCCCCATTAGGAGCTTCTGCAGCAAAGCATGCCTGCCACGGGGCTGGAGGCTAGGACGATGGACAGTGGCCTGGGGTTGCATGTCCATACTGCTCCAGGGCCCGTCAGCTCCTGGTGTCACAGTGAGTCAGGCTTGGGTGTGGAGCCTACGAAGAGGAGGAGGGGGCGGGTCCTCTAAACCTGGTAGCCCCGGGCAGAGTGTCTAGGGGGCCAGGGTGCCGAAAAGAGAGAAGCCAGGCCACAGGCACACGGCACAGCTGGTTCTGAATGCGAATGGGCAGCCGAAGCAGCCCCGGGAGAGGGGACCAAGGTCTGGGGTGGGGTCCAGCGCCCAGCCAGGAGGGCTGAGGTTGAGGGCAGGGAAGCCAAAGGAGAAGCCCAGACTTTGGGAGCCTCCGGGCTTTGTCTCCAGACTTCCACATACCCCCAGGTGACCAGGGCTGGGAGGGACTCTCCGGAGGGAAGGGGTGTAACGGGGGCTGTCGTGAGGAGTACAGGAGGCAGAGAGGCCACCAGGAGGGTGGACAACGGATCCCACCTGGTTGCAGCCGGTGGCTTGGCAGTGCCAGCCAGGCAAAGGGACCCCTGCAATGGGGGTGTGGAGAGAACCTCTGTCCTCCCTCTCTGCACCTGCCTGCACTGCAGAGACTGCACCAGGACGGCGAGGCAGGGCGGTCAGAGCGGACTGCACCCTGCCCCTCACCCCAGCCAGCCTCCAGCCTCCAGCCCAACCCTGGGCCTCCCAGTCTCACCTGCTCTCAGGGGAAAGGGGAGAAGAGCTTTAAATAGATGTGAGATCAACGTTTTTAAGAGAAGAGAGGCGAGTTCCTCCTAATTGCAAGGGACCGAGCTTTCTGGAAGTAGGCTGAGCCGTCTCCAGGACACCTGCTGCCCAGAGGGAGAGGCCTTCACCGTAACACAGCCAGGGCAGTGACTGGGAAAACAGAGCCACCCATTTCGTGTCCAGGCCCCGACGCGTTGCACCTGCTTCAGAAACCAGCTGCGCTAATAAACACTGGTTGGCTCGGAAGCGTTCTAACGCCTGGAGGCAGGACAGTGGGGCACACGCTCAGGACCACAGCTGTGAGCAGAGAGGAGGCTGCATGGCCCAGCGCGGGCGGGTCCTGCTGCTAAGGCCGGCTGGGATCACTGGTAGGGGGGAGGCAGGAAGGCCGGCGGGGCCTGACCTGGGTCCGTGGGCAAGGAGGAGGCAGGGAGGGGGCTGGTGTGATGGGGCCCAGCACAGTGATGGGCCCTTCTCCTCTGAGTTCGTCCCACAGCGGTGCTGACCCATGTGAGTGCACGTGTGCATCCTGCACGGAAAGGTCTGGAGGTAGGGAGCATCCCACCTCACGTTCCCTTGGCCCAGCCTCCAGGGTGTGCCCTCCTCTGAGCTCACACCGTCCAGGGCTCCTCTCTTCCACGGCCATGGTCACACCATGTGGTCCCTGGCTGCGTGTGACGCCATCTGTCCCCAGATGGAGAGAGTCTCAACGTCAGGGAGGGCCCTGCCTCATTTCTCTCTCCCCGGCACCAAGCGAGGACACAATCAGGGTAGGTGTTTCCTGAATGTCTGAGTGTTTCCTGAACGAATGGCCAGAGGAGCAATGGAATGCCAGACTGGCCAAATGGATGGACGGATGCGCGTGTGAGCCTTCACTGGAAGACAAGCACGGTTTTCCCCGAGCCCGTTTTCCCGATGCAGAAGTGCCCAGGCTGCAGACGGAGGCCGCACACAATGGGACATGTCTCCACTATGAAATGTCCGTGACCTTCATTTGGCATGACGAACCTCATGACAGGCTTGACTAAAGCACGCTGCCCTCCGGAACCATCCCCCAAACAAAGCCTCAAGTGTCCACCAGCTGGTGTCCCGCGGCTACGGGGCACCCCTACCCATTCTCCTGCAGGCTCCCGGCGGTTCCCACGAACAGATTGGACAGCGCTTTCAGAATCGGGGACACGAGGGGTTTGACTAGGAGCCATCCCCCTTTTCTGCCCCCGGAGGGGAAGACCTTGACTTTGCACATCCCATGTCCCCAGCAGGGAGCTTCTCTCCAGGACCCAAGGGAGTTTCCAGCACATGTTTGTTGATTGCACCGTGGGGAGGTAGAGCTTTCCCAGCCGAGTGCCGGGACCCTTGCAGGCCACAGGATGTTGGACAGACGGGACTGGGGGACTGGAGTGTCCCCGGGCTGCAGGCCCCAAGTGCTGCCTGGAGGTGCCCCCCGCCCTCTGCTGTGCCTTTCTCAGACACGTGACCGCGGCCCACGCAGCCATCCCGAATCTGCTCGCGTGCAGACAGCGTGCCCCTCTGTGGTCTCCCTGCCTTCAGCCGGTGGTCGCTCTGCACACTTGCAAACTAGAGCTTCGTTGATTATTTCCAAAAACTTGATATAGAGAAGTTTGGCTGGATTCAAAATCCACTCACATTAACAACAACAAAGAAAAAAATTCAACATCACAAATGCCAGAAAAAGAAAAGAAAAAAAAGAAAGGATGCATCATGCATCATTTCAAATACTGAAATGGCTCTTAATTTTTTTTATCATTTGGTGGGGGCGGGACGGTGGGCATGTTTCCAGTCAGTATACTGAGATTAAAAAGCTGATCCGAGATTTCACGTGCCGTTTCAGGTATAAAACCCGATTATTGAAAATACAGTTGGAAGCAAACGCAAGTAAGTTCCTCACTAAGAAACCCAAAAACATTTTATTTCTAACTTTTATACAAATCCAATCTTTCGTATTTTCTCTGACATTTTCATCTTATTTTACTCCTCCGAATTACACACTGTACAGGAAATACGATGAACTTTTCCACTGAGCCCTGTAGACGCCCCACATCCCCCGGGTGAAGCCCCACGTGGAAGGCAAATGTCCCCGTCTCTGCGCCAGAGCGCCGGGAGGCACCAGAGAGAGGGCATCTCGCCCAGCTCAGCAGTGCTAACGTTCTTAAGGTCATGTTGAAAGGATGAAACTCCAGCATGGGCTTAGACTTTCGTACCTCAAACCTCTTGTAACTGGAGAATTAAGAGGTCAGGCTCTAGGAAAGTCATCAAACTGGCTGGCAGGACATTATGTATTGGGTTATATTTTCCAAGGATGATTCCTTCCCGCGTGACCTTCTCACTCGGTCATGTGGACGTTCCTCCCAAAATGAAATGGGGCCCGTGTTTGTTCCTCTTTCAACCTGGTCTGTGACTGTGGTGGGGTCACGTCCCATGACCCCAAAGCCAGGATGTAGAAGGTGAGACTTCCTGGCACGTTTCCCACACCGGCCACCATGCCCTGAGGACGCCCCAGCAGCCCCACGAGGGCGCCTGCGTGAGGGGTGCTCCCGGTGAGCCCCCAGCCGGCAACAAGCACCAACATGGGGGGACACATCTTGAAAGTGGATCCTTTGGCCCCCCCACCGCCGGGCTGGAACAGAGACGGGCTCCATCCCCCCGCCCACCACATGGCAGCTTTGTGACAAATAAATAGTGGTTGTGATTTAAGCCACCAAAACTTACAATGCTTAGTTATGCAGAAGGAGTTGGTACAATGAGCAAACCAAATCATCCGCCGAAATAGGTCAGAAGGAGGCTAAATTTGTAACGCTTATAAAAAGCTTTCAAAAATGTACATGCCCTTACAGCCAACCATTCTGACTTGGAGGATTGATTCCTAAGGAAAATGTGAAAGATGTGCTCTAGGATTTCACCACAAAATGATTCTTCAAAACAGCAAGAAGCTGAAAACCACCTAAACGTTTGATAGGGCATGAGGCGCTCGGTTAGGGCTCAGCTCATTCTGTGGGCCCCAAACCCGGTCCGCAGCACCACCTGGGGAACTTTTTAAAGGACAGAAACTGACCAGCCCCTTCCTCCAGTGCCCGTCCTGATGAACACCGGGGTTGTCTCCAGGCTGGGGCTGTGACAGAGAGCAACGCGAGGCACCTGTCCCCACAGCCGTCCCTAGATCCTGGTGCATTCGTTCTGAGACGCAGTCCTGCGAGGGGGTCGTGTGCATCGGGGCGCACCCGACTCCCATCGTGGCAGGTAATTTCCCACAAAACCTAGAGCAATTGACACTCTTATCGGTGACACAAGACTTCCCATTTCCCCACACCCTTGACAGCCCTGGGGGTTCCCGATCTCGAGTTTTGTCGACGCGACGTGCAAACATGGGCACTTCACCACCTCGATGGACAGTTCCCTGACGACTCGCGGGCTGAAGCACGTGTCTGCTCTCCACTTACGTTTTCACTTTAGAAATCTTTTCCCTGGGCGCCTGGGGGGCTCAGTCAGTTGAGCGTCTGACTGTTGTTTTCAGGTCATGGTCCCGGGGTCCTGGGATCGAGCCCCACATCGGGCTCGTTGCTCAGCGGGGAGCCTGCTTCTCCCTCCCCCTCTGCCCCTCCCCCTCCACTTCCTTACCTCCTGTATTCTTTTCCCCTCCTTCTGAGCTGTTCATCTTTTTCTTATCATCTTGGAGGAGTTTGCTTTTTAGGAGCAGTGCCCTTTGTCCAAGGTCATGTAAGTTTTAAGTATTTCCTCTCAGGCCTGGGCTGGTCATCATGACAACCACCCACGACCTATGGCTATATATATAAATTAATTTTAATTTAATTTAATTTCAGATGCATTTCCTCAGTCAGACCAGCTTCGTGAAGTGCCCGATCGCTGCCCATGGCTGGCGGCGGCCTTCCCGGACAGCTCGGGATGGACCATCTCCATTCCCCAACACTTCTGTTGGACCCCCGTCCCAGCCCCCCGCTTCCTCCGCTTCGTGCTGCCTTCAGCCGCATCTAGTTTTAGATCTTTACATAGTTAAATCCGATCATTTTTTATGGCAACTAGGTATATCTTTCCTTGCTTAAGAAGGCCAACCGTATCCCAATGTTGTTTAAAAAAAAAACAAAAAACAAACTTCTGTTTTTACTTTTAGTATTTGGTATTTAGTATTTGGTATTAGCTTCTTCTCATTTGGATTTTTAACCCACAAAGAATTTACTTTTGCACGTGGCAGAGTTGTGTCTCTCGTTTTATTTTCTTCGTGCAGCGATGTCATTTGTCAAATAACCCACTCTCTTTGTGGAAGAGCTTATTTTCAAACGTCCAGTTGTGGAATGTCTGAGTCATCAAACTGTGATTTTCGTTTCCCTCTATGAACTGGGCCTGGCCCCTAGGCTTCGGCGGTCCTGGGCTCTGGTCCGCAGCCGGACGGGGACACTCAGCTGTGTTTTCACCAAGGCTTCAGACTCCATGCTCTTGCCCTGATTAAAGACGGGCCCTGAACCCCGGGAACCGTAGGGAAGCAGCCGGAGTTTGCAAGAGCGGAGACACAGGGACCAGGCTAGGGCAGTGAGATGCGACCTGAGTGTGGCCGGCCTGGGGCTGGGGGACTGCACCGTGTCCACAGCTCCCTGGCCACGTGCCACACATCTGCCCTCCCCACCATCTGCTCTCACGGGTCCAGAACCTCTCCCTGGCCAATGCCAGGTGTCCTCGGTGACCAGCCTCTGGGTTTGGCGTCTGCCCAGCGAAGTCAGCCTGGGTGCAGAGATGTGCTTGGCACCGGGACACCACACATCTGATTCACACAAGGGGTCTGGTGGAGGGGCCTCCCTCGGGGCGGGGGAGGGGAGTTCTGGCTACACAGTTTGTGGGGCCCAGTGAAAAATAAAACTGTGGGGCCCTGTGTTAAAAAATTAAAAATTTCAAGTTGGTGACAGCAGAGAGGTTAACCAAGCAGGAGCTATGAGCCAGCCCTGCTCCTGGCCCAGGGAACAGGGGTCCCACCCAAGCTCCCCCCCGCTCACCTGAGTGCCTGGCCTCCTGGCGCCAGAGCCCAGAGCCCTGCCTGCAGGGGCTGCCGGCGCCCCTCCTCCAGCCACCCCCAAAGCCCCAGGCTGTGCCCCCAAATTAGGGGCTCCACTTAAATTCTACTCATTTAGAAACTCAGCTGCACAGGGGATCCAGCCCCAACCCCAAGCCTCACACCCAGCACAACCAAGTCACCACTAAGGGTGTGACCTGTGGGTGTGGACACAGCCCCGGGGACCACCACACAGTGAGCAGGAAGCCAGCTCGGGGCTCCAGCTCTGCAATCGGACAGACCCGGGGCCACGTTCAGCTCCTGCGCTCACCGGGTCACAGCGAAGGACGGAGCAGGTGCTTCGGAAGCACATCGCCTAAGGCCTGGTGCCTGGCACACGGCGCAGGCATATTAATGATCCCTTTTAAGGACAGGCTGTGCCTCCCCGTGGTGAGAGCACGGACCGCTGAAAAATCCCAGCTCGGCCATTTGCCCGCTGCCTGGCCTAGCTCAGCTTCCTGGACACCCGTGTGCCCCGTTTGGCCAGAGGAACAGGGCTGACCTTCGTGCTGTGTTATGGATTAAATAAGTTAATGTTTGCTCCTCAGCTTAGAACGTTGCCTGGCAGACAGCAAGAGATGTACGGGGATCTGTTTATTGATTAGACGAGATCAGGAGTGTTCCGTGATCTTGTGGGGTTGGAACTGGAAGCCCTGAGTTGCAAGCTTCACCCCACCGTTCCCACAGGGGCCCCGAGAAGCCAGTGTCCTGGCTGCCGAGCGGGGTTAATGCCCTGGGCCTGTGGGTGGTGGCAGGACTCACTACCCCTGGTGCTGAAGTGCTGATAAGCAGGATGCAAATGTGGGCTGTCGTCCTGACGGGGACTTTTCCGGTCATCAGAGTCCCTGGCACTGTTCCTGCGCCCGAGGGAAAAGCCCAGGACCCACTTGGTGTGTTTCCTGTGAACACACTGTGTGGCCAGCACGCAGGGCCCGGGCACCCGCCCTCCAGAGTTCACACTGTCTGTCTGGGGCTGACAAGCACCTGGCGGGCTGTGGGGATGGGCGTGATGCAGGGATGGAGGGGACGGTCCGCGGTGCTGCAGGGAGGACCTCCCAGCACTGCGTGTTTAGCAGCACCTGGCTGTGCCTGGCTGGCTGCTCTCTGGGCCGGGGACAGAGACTTTTGGGGGCTTTGGCTTCCTCCTCTGAAAAGTGGTTACAACTGAATTAGACAAAGAATGTGCAAATCATCCATGAATGGCAAAGGAACAGGAGACTGTCTCCTCCCCAGCCAGGAATATCAGCCATGGTGGAAATGGAGGGGGTCCTCCACCCAAATCCAAATGCAGCAAGTTCACCTGGAGGTTGGGGGGGGTTGGGGGGGCGGGAGGGGCCTCAGATCTGAGCTGCTTAGATCCCACATCCAGGACGAAGGGAATTTCCTGAACCTGGCTTTGCTGTCCCTCATTCCTTTTATGAAGCACAGGGCTCTTCCTACATCCATAAAGATGAAGACATTCTTGTGCAGGGATTTAATTTGCGGGCTGCGTGCCTGGCCCCTGAGGAAACCCAGGCTTCCTCCTCCTTTTCAGTCTAGCCCAGGCAGCTTTGTGAGCTGCAGACAGGCCTGCATTCCCCTTAATGCCCCTGGAATTGCTTACTCACACCGAAATCCGCTGCCTCAGGCCTTTCCAGCCAGAAGTAAGCCTGCTTTTCATGGGCAATCAGGCAGTGGCCTGGAGCAGAGCAGGGAAGTGGGGGGCACCTGCATGCCCCGCTGGGTCTCTGCAGACAGCAGAATGGCAGAGACCTCCCCTGTCCCTGACCCCGGGCACCGAGCCCCGTGGGGAGGCACCCAGGCCGGGGGTGGGGGGGCAGTGACAGGAGGGACAGACATCTTCACTTTGGGAAGGAAGAAACAAGGCAAGAGCCACCGCGTGGGCTTGAGCCAGATCTCCCAAATCACCACCCAGAGTCCTCCCTACCTGTAGCCGCAGGTGCTTTTGAGACTGGCCACGAGGCACTTACTGGGCAGTCATTGGCACAGTCTGGGCGTGGAAGGAAAACACACTCGGGGCGGCGGTCCACAGCATGGGATTCATCCATAACAGGCCCTCAGCTCCTCTTCCTGGGGAGGGAGGGAGTTCCCAAACCTGAATCTCTAAAGCCTGCCTTGGGCTGGGGAGGGGGGCATGTGGGTTAACCCTGTGTGCACGTCAGCAAGCGTTGACTGTGAGCCCACCACGTGCCGGGCATCATGCCAGGGGCTGGGGCTTCGGGAGTGAATGGAGCTGAAAGCCTACCAAGCGCCCCCAGTCCCCACCCTTCCCCTCCCCAGCCTCGGTACTGGGCTGGTAACCTGCTCCGGATCCCAGTGTCCCCAAATGCAAAATGTGCCTCTCAGAAGGGTTGGGGGCATCAACTGATGTTTTATAGATGAAAAGATTCATACCCTCCCTGGCCCGACTCGGCTGCGTACCCAAGGTCTGCTCAGGGTCGTACAGGGTGGTGGGTGAGCAGGATCCAACAGACCTGGGTTCAAATCCCGACCTTGCTCCCTATGGTGTGATCTGGGGCTTGTTACTTAACCTCTCTGGACCCCAGGATCCCCAACTATACACCAGAGAAGGATGATAGCAATACCTAGCTGACTCTCAGTATAGGGATTAAATGATTTAATTCAAAAATAAATTTAAAAGCTATTAAAATGTAAAGGTAAAGGATTTGGCACAGAATTTCCCAGTAAGCCTAAATAAACGTGAGCTGCACTTTTAGTCATTAATATTCTTTCATCCCAAGGATAATACAAGGTATTTTTCTATCTTTCCTTATGTATGTCCTTGGACCAATCCAAAAAAAAAAAAAAAAAACCCAAATTGGAAACACAGTCACTGCACAAAGACAGAGCTGGGGGAGGTGTGGAAAGGAAGCAGAGCTTTGGAGAATGGACTGCAATGATGTGTGCCCTGTGCTTGCTGTCCTTCTGCGCACCGGCTACTTGCAGCATCAGACGGCACCCCAGAGGACGGGGGGCTCTCCGCCTTCCAGGGCATGGCCGCATACTGTCTGGCCAGCCCCTCACTGGCCTCCCTCCATCCAGAGGAGGAGACACCGCCTCCACTGAGCCTCTGCTCCTCCCAACACCCTCGGCCTGTTCAACGCCCGGCCGCCTGGACCCGGGCAGAGACCTCGGGGGCTGACTCAGCTTCATGTGTGAGAGAACGGGGGCTTGGCCGCCTCCTAGAGCACGAGGGCCCCTGAGGAGACAGTGGATCCCCTGTAGCCCCAGCATCCATGTCACTTCAAAGGAAACAGGCATACTAAGGGTTAAAGACTTATGCAGGGTCCCGCAGGAGGGACTCAGCCAGGGCTGGAGGCTGGGCGGTGGGACTCCCCGACTTGTCAGGTGGGATCACAGCCGGACGCTGGGTCACCCGGGCGTAGCATGCCCCCGGGGACCAGCTACTTCAGCATCCACATCGGACAGCCAGGGCGGCCTGCACCTCCTCGGAGCCAGGAGGCCCCCGCATGAGCACTCGGGCCTTGGTTCACCTTCTGCAGGCGTGTTCCTAGCCTCCTCGGACCCAGGACACGCCCCGGAGACTCTGATGGAACCGGGGCCACATCTGGATCAGTCAGCATCCCAGATGTTTCCAACGTGCAGCTCGGATTGAGAGTCCCTGTTACACTGTAGCATCCCCAGGTAACTTTAAAACTCCATTTGTGCTTTAAGGAAAATCCTAATACGTAACTGTAGCAAAAACAAAACAAAAAACCAGTACCTGTTGGGTTGCAATGCGATCCATTGTGTGTGATCCGCATGCACAGGCCAGCAGATAGAAACGTTTGTACTCGCCGGGGTATGAATCTGGGGGTTAGTCTGTCCACATGGGTGTGGTTAGACTCGCTTCTAGGTCACTGCCATTTGCCAAGTCAGCGGAGACACACTGAATTTGCTTTAAGATAATCAATGATGAATCTAAAAGATCGATCTGAACCAGCAACATAATAAAGAACCACTTTTAAGGTAGCAGAAAGAAAAGTTTAGCGAGTGCCCTAGAACGTTCTGTCTTAACATATGGTCCCTATAAGTGGAGTGTGGTGTCTGTCATCTGCTGAGGGAAAGATCTGGGATCAGACTTTCACTCGGATCACATGGAAATTCCTTCTCTCCTTTTTTTTTTTTTTTTTAAAGTAAGATTGCCTAAAATTCCAAAGCCCGTTAGCCTCTTTGTTCACTTCCCAACTACTAGGAGGGAGTCTCGGGGGTGAGCACCCCCCCACCCCTGCCCGCGGCTCTCAGGCAGAGCCCCCAGCCCCAGATGCACAGAGCACGTTTCCAATAAGCCAAGGGAGGACCTCACTGAGCACAAAACCCAGAAGCTGCCAGGGGAATCTGGAATCATGGCGTCGGGGGGCCTCCGGGGCGCGTGACCCTAGGGCTTCCAGAGGCAGGTGTCAATCACCTACCCTTATCAGTTCTCCGTCCAACACTTAGAGTCACAAAGCTGGCTGGAAAAGTGATAAGGGGATGTGACTGGCGGACGAAGAGGTTTTGACGAAGTTTGCAGGACGTCTGGTTTCCCAGCCGGAACGCCGCTGGACCCTCCCTGCCGCTCCTCCCTCACCCCCGGGCCTCTCTGCGCATTTCTGCTCTGCCCCCGCCCCAGTCTCTCCTCTGGACATCTGGCGGGCCATTCGCGTTCCTGCACACGGACACTGAGGTGGGCAGCCCCGCAGAGCTGTGCAAAGTGCTAGATTGTTCACATTTTTTAAAAAAAGAAGAAGAAGAAGCGATTAACATTTTAAATTAATTGTAAATGTTAAAATTAATAAAGAAACCAAAGTTAGCAAAGTCTTTACCCAAAAGCTCCTACAGGTCTGAGGCCGGCCCAGCACGTTGTGCTCCTCCCGGGACTCTGCTTCTCCACCACACCCACTAGCCATTCATAAAGCCCCGGCCCAGAGTCTCCTCCTCCGGCTGGGATTGGTCCCCCCGAGGTGCTGGCCCCAGGCCAGGGCCCGTCAGCCACAGATCTGCTCCTGCTGGGTGTGTCCACTGTGGCCTTGACAGGATGGGGGGCAGGGAGATCTCACCGCCCCACCATGTCGGATTCCTCCCTCTGGACTTTGACCTTCCACACGGATCCAGGCATGGAGTTTTCGGAAACCAAAAACCAGGGGCATACATGGCTTTCATTGTAGAGACCTGAACACGATTCTCTCCATCAGCATGAATTCAAAGGGTAATGGCCCAGAGTTCAGGAACGGATTTGTACGGAGTGCTGCGTTGTGTGAAGACCCTCCGTCCACTCCAGATCCCACGTGCTGCTACTCACCTCCTGGTTGGCTAATCACTGAATGAATCCCTCTGAGCCTTGGTACCTGAGCCCTAAAACAGCTAGTACCGCCGAAGTCCCAGGATGGCGAGCCGAGAGTGATGGAAAGAGCTTTGCTTAGACCCGGTCCAATCCTGGCCACCCAGCCTTCCGCAGGGCTTGTAAACTCTGGATCGTAGCTGCTGCTTCTGCAAAATGGGTCGTAATAGCTGCCTCCAAGTATCGCTCTGCAGAGTGAACAGGTGAACGAAAGGTGTAAGTCGAAGAGCATGGCCTGGGTGTGAATCCTGACCTGGACATTCACTGGCTCTTTGTAAGTCCCCTGGCCACTGATAGCCTCCCCTTCCACGTCCGCACGGAGGCTGTGACAATCCTGACAGTCCTACCTCCCAGGGCGAAGGTGAACCGACCACCCTATGCACACCGAATTCAACAGATGCGTAGCTGACGTTACTAGCAAGATAATGCAGTCACAGACAGTGGCCTTGACCCAGGTGGCAGCTAGTTCAGCTAAGTTTCCAAACGATGCATCGCCGGTCCACTTGGATGGCTTCCCCAGGGTCAGGCCAGTCCAATCCCATGGACCAGCTACTCCTCCATCCGTGTCCTGTAGAGAAGGCACCAATTACCCACGGGGCTTTGGAAACCAGCTCCTTGTTCGGCACCAGCAGATTATACAGTGCAGGCCCCTGACTCTTGAAGGGCAAGCGCCAAGGGTCCGAGGCTCAGGAAAACAGTGGAATGAGGGACTCTGGTCAGTGGGTCCCAGTCCCAGGACTCAGGGAGTCTGGGTGTATGGGAGGAGGGAAGACCCCACCCTGAGATAGGTCAGGGTCCCTAAGGCCACCGTCTTGGGGAAGCAGCCGTACACTTGTTCCAACCTCCTTGTCTTGCCCGTGGGAAACCAGAGCCCAGGTTGAAACTCAGCCCAGATCCCAAGGATGCAGCTCCCCAATCTTCAGCCCTGGATCAGAACACACGATGCAGACAAGAAAGCAGGTGTTTTAACACAGGACACAGGAGGGTCAAGCAGCGGGAGGAGGGGGACTCTGGTAACCGACCAACTCCTGACCTGCGGGGCCCCGTCACTGCCTCCCAAGGACCCAAATTTTCACAGAAGGGACGTGGAAGCAAGTGTCCCTTTTCGGGGCTCCTGCCATCCTTGTCTTCACGTCGTGGGCCTCCGTCCATGTAGACACTGGCAGGAGCTTGGAAACGCGGGTCCTCAAACCTGGAGAGTGTCAAACGACTGCTCCCTCCTCCGCTCTGTGCCCAGTCTGAAAGCCAGCCCCCTGGCAGCACCAAGAGCTACATTTCAAAGACCCCTCTCCTCTCATCTTGCATCCCTGGTCTAAAGGATGTTCATGTTTGGGCATTTAAATGAGATAGATTGCTTAAATGCTCATTAAAATTTCTTATAATCTTTCCATTGAATTCATTTGCATGGGGCTTTCTCATTCTGATCGCATTCATCCAACAGGCATTGACGAGGCCATGCATTGCTAGGACTGCTCTGGATGCTGGGGAGAGAGGGATGAGCTCAGCCTCTGGGCTCAAGGAGACGAGACGCTCGTGGGGATACTGACCCACCACGAGGACAAGGGAAGACTGTTTATACTCAACTGTGGTCACGGCTAAGCCAAAGGGAAAAGCTCGCCAGGGGCTGCAAACACGGCCCTCTGATGTCCCCCCAAGCCTTTCTCCTCTGACTTCGTCCCCGATGCTCCAAAACTCACTCCCACCCATCTTGCCCACTAAATCCCCGTCCAAGGCCTCACAGCTGGGCAGAACTCCATCCCAGATGTGGGTCCCCATTTGGTTTCTCTTACGTCACCCGGCCTGTCCAGGTGCACAAGCGAGTGAGTGGCCATAACTGTCAACACCTCTCACAAAGATTCCAGGTCGTGCATGCCTTTGGAAGCCATTTACTGCTCATGAGCACGGGAGCCAGGGGACGGTCATGGCCAAGGAGGCAGGCTTGACAGTGCGGCGGGGTAATCGCCAAGAAGCCGGACCACACCCTGCCCATGTTTCACCACCACCTGTCCAAACAGTTCCCCTGCGGACCCCACCCGGGGTTCTGCACGGCCTCTGGCCTCGCCTGGCCCTCGCGGGTTACGAAACCCCCATCCTTCCCCCTCCTCCGGCCGGGCAGGCTGTCACATCCACTTTGCATCTCACATAATCCCTTCCTGCCGACTGAATGGTTCTAGGCAGCCTGTCTGCCTGCCACTGGGAGAAGTCCTTACGAGCAGTGCTGATGGCGGCCCCCGGGCCTGGCACAGACAGACGGGCCCCGCGGTTGCGTGTCAGACTGGCCGTGGAAGGGACCAGATCAGGACAGGTGGGGAAGGAGCAGGACACGGGCCAGCGCTTCTCCAGACGAGGCTGCCCTGCCCGGTCATGTTCCGGGGCTGCGACCTCTGTGTCCTCCCCAGCCTCCATCCGGTTGGGCTCACTTCACCCAGTTTAATGAGCTCAGGAATGTGCTCGGTGGAGACGCCCAGTGTTTGCTTTGGCCCCACTGCGCTGAAACGTGCCCGGGGCTCTGCTCTTCGGCCTGCAGGAGTGCTCAGCTCAGCCCCCCGGGAGCACCCCGTGGCAGCACGCAGGCTGCAGCCAGGACAGGGCTCAGCACCTGCAGTTAATCTATTACGACGCGCAGCGGACGCCCACCGGGCCCGGCCCGCAGAGCTTTGCAGACCCACTGCTGGGAGCTGTGCCCAGGAAAGCACGTTTCTAGAAGCTGGTTCTGGCTCAAGCTGCCAGCCCGCTTCGGAGCTGGAGGCAACAGGTCAAGAACCCGCCACTTCCTCCCCGAACACTGCCCTGTTCCGGGGGCCACCGAGGGCCACCAATAGCATCAGCTCCGGCCACGCCCACCTGCCAGTCTGGACGCTTGTCTGGGAAGCACCAAGTGTGGAAGGAGAAATAAATAGGAGCACGGAAATGTGGCCTTGGTTCCCAAGCCCCACTCGAGAGCTGCTTATGATTTCATCCTAACTCGGGGCTTAAGTATATAAGAAAAGACAAGAAATTAATGGTACTGAAATGTCCCAGGAACCGTCCTGGTTCAGCACCCCGTGCGCCCCTCTCTCCAGGCCTTCCTTCCCACCCATGTCCCCCTGCAGGTCACTCTCGCTGTCCGTCCGCAAGGACGGATTGAAGGGGCGGCCCCACTCTTTGAGGCCCTGGACACTGAGTGCCTGTGCACCCCGTGGATGCTCACAGATGCTCAGCAAAGTGCATGGTGTTGGCTCCCCTTTGTTGCCCTCTACGAGCTCCTTCCCCACAACGACGACCTGCAGGCGGGATGAGGGAGAAAAGGGGACTCTGGGAATATAAACTGTAATCTGCCCTGGCCGGGAGCGCGTCAGTGGGAAGCCACCCGGACATCCTCATTTCCTCGATGGCTGTGCTCTTGGGCATCCAAGTTCCGTGGCGTCCTTATCTCCGCACTGAACTTCTTCCTCCCAGGGACCCTGTCAGTGTTCCCGCCACGGGCTCGGCCCACACTCCATAAGTTCATCCGGCATCATGTGATTTCAACACAGTCATGGGTCCTTTCCGTGCCTCCAGCGTCTGCCCGATGAGACGTTCCCTTCTAATTCAATGCAGCCTCTTCCTACCACACAGACGGGAACGTCGAAACACTCTAAAGCTTGATTAAGACGCGTAGATGTACAAGCTACAGTTCCTCCACACTCGGACGCGGTGAGCAACCGCGGGCATCAGCCACAGCAGACCGGAGGGCCCCTGCCCCAGCCCCCCCCTGCGCACGCCCCCTGCTGCATGCATGTCTGCAGTGCTCCCCCGAGGGGTCTCCTTGACTTGTGCAGAATGCAAGCTGGACGTGATTGCTATGCCCGCAGCAAATACCCCAGCTGTCCCACCGTCGGGGGCTGACTCTAAGATATGCTCTCCAGGAAGTGTCTAGTGGGATGGACATGTCCACACCCTCATCTTGATCTCCTTCTCTTCTCTGTCTTCCCCATTCAGCCTTCTAAGTAAACCACCGGTCATCAAGTCCTTGTCTAACCGTGCACTTTTGGAAGACCCCAGCCTAAGACAATCTCCCTGCCATTTTAAGCCCATTTGGCCAAGAACACAAGATGTGCTCCCAAGCCCCCATTTGTATCTGGAAACAGCAGAAGGATGGAAGGAATTCTAAAACCAAGGGATCTTGGAGTAAGACCCTCAGGAACAGTGGTCACGTGTCATCAAATTTTAAAGCTGTGGTATCTGTCGGGGTTGGCCAAGTTCAGCTCCGCACGTCTCAAGTGGGGCATCTAAAGACGTCAAAGGAGACGCCCATTGCCCAAAGCCACCCCCCAGGTAATGGCAGGACCAGAGCTAAGACTCTGCTCTCTTAATGCTCAAGTTCAGGGCTGGATCCTCTGAACCACATTGCTCTGAAAGGGTTTAACCAAGTGGCAAGTCCCTCCCAAGGTCACTGGCTAAGTTCCTAACCAAAGAAAGACATGTTCTGACATTTCAACTTTCCCACGAACCTTGCAGAAACTTAAATGAGAAAGTACCCAGCCCTTTCAAAGCCCATGTGTCTAGATGGCAAAAAGAATTCAATTCTAAAAGGAATAATCTACACAATTTAGGCCTAGCAGAGGTTTACGCTAATGATAATCATTCGAATAATAGCCACATCTCCAGACCTCTTCGTGGTCTTGGTCAAGGGGGCCCAGGACTTACTAGCAGAGAACAGAGATTCCGCACATCCAGTTGAGCAGTCCAGTCCTTAAGAAGGGAAGACGGAGCCCAAAATCATCTTGTTCATATGATTATGTCTCACATAATACTCTGCACAAAACAGCACGGCCACGGGGACATCCAGAAGCTGGAGTGAGAAAGCCCCAGACAGGACACGGGCTGATGTTCCTAAAAGGCTGAGAAATGCCACTTGGAAGGAGCATGGGCCTGCACCGCAGGCAGCCCCCTGCCCAACCAGGCCCCCTTGTGGCCTCGCTGCTTGGTCCTGCCCCAACTGAGGACACGCCAGGACATCACAAAAGGTAACCTTCTGCAGAGCTCAGGAGCTGTTTCCAGAGCTGTGAGCCCATCTGCCCTTCAGCAAAAGCGTTATGATTATGCATTGTGAAGGTGAAATGCAAGCAGGCCCCAAAATACCCACTCAGCCCGCATACACACGCAGCCAAGGTGTGGAAAGTGTGGCTCAGCCTGGGAGTCTTCTCAAAGATATTTAAAACAGCATATCTTATTAAAGCAGTGTATTTTTATCTGACTTGCTGTCTTCTCGGGATGTCTTCAAGTATGTGAAAGACAATAAAGTTTAACTGTTAATTACGTGATTTCTATCAGCAATGTAATTTAAAATGAAAAGTGAAGAGTGGATTACAGTCCCTGCCCTCTGATCCTGCGACCCCCCTTCCAGGGCCCCCTCCCGGGGAAGCGGCAGAGGACAGAGAGCGAGGACGGTGCACAAAGAGGTTCCTTCCAGCACGGGGCATGACGTCCAAAACACCAGGATAACCAAAACGGCATCAGGAAAAACCTGGCTAAATACACAGGGGTGCCCCTCTTCTGTGTGAAGTGGTATTATTAGCCCCGTTGACTGGATGGTGTCATGGTTGTAAATGCGTCCCCACATTCACCCCATCAAGGGGTGAGTCCACGGTGCCTCCCTTGAGCCTGGGGGAAGGGGGGGCTCTGTGGCCCCTCCATGAATGAAATGAGGTGCAAGTGCCCTCGGGGCTGGTTAGAGAAGGCCACGAGGCTTCTGCTGGTCTCACTTGGGACACAGGCTCTGGGAGCTTTGGGCCACCATGCCAGGAGTTGGCGCCCTGGGGAGGGTGCGTGGAGACCCCGGGGGTCCTGCCCATCAGCAAGTCTTCCCCAGCTCCCGCGCCCGACACGTGGGTGAAGAAGACTTCCCGAGGACCCCAGCCCCAGCCACCACCGGCCTGGGGCCACTGAGAGCCCTCAGTGAGAGCTACAGTCACTGCCTCTCTGAGCAAATTTAGTGATCGTCACTGGCTGAAGATGCTTTGGGATGGGTTGTGACACCACCATGAATAACTGAAACACGGAGGCAGAGGTTCAAAGAGGTTTTGAAGCCTACTCAAGGTCACATGACTAATAAAAAGGAAGCCTGAGCTGGATCCGAACCTCAGTCTTCGGTGTGGGGACTGGGACACGAATATGGTCTATTCTGCTCGGCACAAGCCGTTCGTACTCATCAGCACACAGAAGAGGGATGTCAGCCCACAGCCCAGCTCTCCCTGGTTCCCAGCACCTCACTATTTGGGGCCGGCAGGTGCACAGAGCCCTGGCATCACCGAGTGCTGTGTGCTGCAGGGGACACGGGCTGGCTGGGATGCTGCCATGTGCTCTTCCTCTAGGCTCAGTTTACCCATGTGCTCTGTGGGAAAGGTGTCCCTGGTATCCGGGTACTTGGCCCTATGTCAATATAAGGGCTCAGCCGCAGCAACCCCTGGTATTTGGTCGGAAGTGCTCGCCCTACCACCACTTACTCCATGCACAGAGCCTGCACCCGGTGTCCCCACCCGGCCCAATGCACTCCCCTCTCCCCCTTGCACTCCCCTCTCCCGCCTGCGCTCTCCCGCCTGCACTCCCCTCTCTCACCATGCAGAGGGCTGAGTTTGCAGCCCTTGGCTTGAGGTGTGGAGATGCTCTTCAGTAGGAAATGCATCTGTCTCCTTGACCCAGCAAGCTCTCCACTGATTTGGCCAAGGAACTAAGGGTCCCCTCGCCCTGCCCCTGTGTAAGGCCTAAGGCAGCCCTGTCGTTCCTAAGGAGGCACAGTTTAGGAAAAGCTGGCTATGAGACCGCTCCAGGGTCTTCTAATTCTGCTATGGGCACCTGGTTGTCAGCTGACTGTAACCTTGGGGAGCTTACGTCCTCCTACAGATGCCTCGAATCTTCCCAGAACCTCCGGCGCCCCCTCCCTGGGCTCCAGCTCAGCTGTGATGGCCAGGGAGAGGCTATGATGTCTGCTGGCCCCGCTGTGTCTCCTGCACGAACATCTGGTGCCTCGTGGCCCTCGGGTGATGGCGTGTGTCACCGTCCTAATGGTCCGAGCACCATCATCCCTCAGTATTGGACTAGTGTGAGCCGTGTTATTCAATGACCTATGGGAGTCAGAGAGCAGGACCGCACCGGCAGGGGGGCTAGAATTCACGGCCCTTCTTCCTGGAAAGTGTTGGTCCTGAAACAGGAAGTGAGGGCTCCACAGTGGGCTGAACTGTGGCCTCAAAAACAAAGATCCATCCAGGTCCAAACCCTTGGTGTCTGTGAATGTGACCTCAATTGGAAATAGGGTCTAAACCCAACAACTGGGTCCACATCAGAGCAAGAAGAGGACCATTTGCCATAAGGAGACATGCCGGGGAATGGAGGAAAATGACAAGGGCCTAAGGAGTGAAGGGGAAAAAGAGCTCCTGTCCCGGAAGACCGGGGGCCGTGGGAGCAGGGGTGGGGGGCTCTGCAATGGTGAGCCCTGCAGGACGGGGCCCAGCGCCTGTCCCCGGTGCCAGAGGCAGCAAAGAGCAGAGGGAAGAGGGGTCCCAGTGTGCAGCTGGGACCAACGCTGCCCTCTGCACCTGCCCGCGACCCGCACCCTGAGGACCTGCAGAAATAGGGCCGCGGGATTCCTTCGGGGGGGTGTTTCCAACATCAAGGCAGCAGAGCTTGGTCCTATTCTAATTTGAGTGGTTAAGGGGAATGTGACCTGATTCCGTAATCACAGGCCTGTGAGGCCCAAGACATTGGAGACAGGTGAATATGCCTGCAGAGTTTCCCCAAATAGCCAAGAAGTTAGCACCCCCAGAATAGCAGTGTGAGCAAGGAGAGGGCAGAGCCATGCTCTGGGGTGGTCACTGCCTCCTCGCCTCTTCCTCGGGCTCCCCCAACCCTCCCTTTCTCCTGGGACCCCCCCTTCTTCCTTTTCTTGCCTCCCCCCATCCCTCTCTGGTCTCCTCCTGCCTCTATCCCCACCCGTCCCCTCCGCTCCTTCCGCCTCCTCAGGCAGGTCCAGCCCGCAGTCTGCATTTCCCGTGGGCCCCTTCCTGGTCCTCTCCACCGCCCTGAGGGTGTCTGGGCCCTGCGGTCACGCCCACGGCCAAGCAGTGGCTAGCCGGCAGAGCCCCTCAGAGGACATAAACTACGGGAGGGGACATGCTCTGGAAAGGGAGCTGCCCTTATCTTTTTTAAAACAAGGTCATGACATTTATTCATTCATTCACTCGTTCAACCAGCAGCCTTGGCTAATGGACGGAGCACTGTGGGTGACACCATACGGTGTTATAAAGCCCAGGAAGGTGTGGCAGCACAGCAGGGAGAAGTTCAACTCTTTCGGAACAGGGACAGTTGGTCTAGGAGAAGGTGACCATGTAATTCGTTGCCCAACCCAGGACACATTTGAGGGTGGTGAATTCCCCGGGGCAGCAGGTGCAAACCAGAACGGACCCAGCAAGCGGGGACATCTGCGCACCCTCGCTCTGAAGATTGCTTAGGGGTCCCTGTTTGCAAGGTAAGGGTCCTGAGTTTCAGGCAGTGGGCAGCATGAAGGATTACGGAAATTTTTGTATGTTTGGGGAGATGTGCTAACAGGGTTTGGAGGGAAGATGGGACGCAGAACTGGAAACATCCGTTTGGACTCCATCGTTAGAGGTTCTCAGATGCCAAGCCAAAGAGATCTCCTTTCATTCCTCCGGAATTAGGTAAATGCTAGAAAAATCATAGCTGTCACATCAATAGGACAAAAACAGGACATAGAAGAAAAGAATATAAAGGAGGGAAAAGTCTATAATTATATCAGTAGAGGGCAAAAAGTTACTTTATAAAATCCGGCGTCTCCACTAACAAAAAAGTATTCTGTGAACTGAGATTAGAATACTTTCTTAATGGGGCACCTGGGTGGCTCAGTTGGTTAAGCGACTGCCTTCGGCTCGGGTCATGATCCTGGAGTCCCGGGATCGAGTCCCTCATCAGGCTCCCTGCTCAGCGGGGAGTCTGCCTCTCCCTCTGACCCTCCCCCCTCTCATGCTCTCTCTCTCTATCTCATTGTCTCTCTCAAATAAATAAATAAAATCTTAAAAAAAAAATACTTTCTTAATATAATAACGGTATCTATCCCAAAATATCAATCCACTTTAAACTTAATGAACATGGCAGTTAGAAAATATGATGGGAAAATATCCTATACACGTTTTATGCAAATATAAGTATATAGATATACATGCACACACATAGATGTACATGTATACGTATATATTTTATATATTTGAAAATAAATTTAATAAGAAATACGTAACCTACAAGAAAAGATGCTAACAATCATTGAGAAAAAAGATTTTAATAATTAGAACTACAGAGCATTTTCTTGAGGCAGAGCTAATATTATAAAGAAGTCCAAGGCCAATAAAAATCATAACTAAATTCTGTAACAGTTTTTTATTTGAAGTTTTGGGGAACAGTAAATACATGGGGGAGAAAACGAGACTATCCTGAAACAGAAAAGCAGGGAGAGGGACCTGGCCTGCGGAGTCTCGGCAGCCCCGTCCGGCCGCGGCCCTCAGACTCTCTAGAGCCGAGCCAGAAACCGCAAGCGCCGGGCACGCCTGGCTGGCCGGACGGATCCATGACCAAGTAGAAACACCCGTTTTCTGGTAAACTTCAGTGGAGTGTGTAGAAGCCCGATAATTACCAGAAGGGCCTGCAACCCTCTGCCTCCAGGCGGGCAACAAACGGGGCCGCCTGTGTGTTCCCTCTGGAGAAGCTTCCGGAACGGTCGGTGCTGGAAGGGGCTGCGGGTCCGACAGCCCTGTCCCCGACTCTGCCCCTCCGCTTCCCTGCCCCTGGGGAGGTAGGGGGGACGTGCCACCAGCAACGCCAGGGGCTGCCCGGGGGGTGACATGGGCCGCTTGCAGCCCCAAACACAGCAGGGCCACCTTCCCCGGCAGCCGAGGAGGTGCTGTTGACTGAGGAGCCCCCTCGCTCGCTGCACAGGGCAGGTCTCCCGCCAACGGGCACCGGACGCGCAGCGTGGCTGAAAACCCCTCCTGTGCCATGACGCTGGGATGAAGTCGTCACCGGGACAGCCCAGCGCCCGCAGACTCAGACAGCCGGTCCCCTCCACGTCGCCGCCCCAAGCCGCGGTTCTCGGCTCGGCCGCCGGATCACCTGGAGCTTTGGAGCACGCCCGCTCCCAGGCCGGCGTCCCCCAGGGGCTTCTGATCTCCGAGTGAGGATGCTGTGCAGCCCCCGGGAACACCGCGGCTTCCGGCTAAGAGGCCAAGGGTTCTGTAAGGCAAGCTCACGCGGGGCCCGTGGCTGGGTAGGCGCCAGCTCTGCAGACCCCGTTAGGCCCGCAGCCTGCTTCGTGCGGTGGGGGTCCGTGCTGCCCCGGGCCAGCACGCGGTTGCTGCTCTTGGGGAGCTGCATGTGCCCAGCGTCCCGGGGCTGAGCCAGGGAGAGCCCATCCGCACCCCGTCGCAGAGGCACGTCTACAAATCGGCGAGCAGGGCCCGGCGCGGGGAAATCCAGCCTGGACCGTCCAGCCCGTGTTCTCTGGCACAGAAAGCTCTTCAGGCCCGAGACCCTCTTGGCTTCGGGGCGCGGGCCGCACCTGCTCGGCTGCCTGCCACATCGTCTCCCTGGTGGGGTCAGGAAAGAGGCGAGGACTCTGGGTGGGTCCCCCAGGCAGGGAGTGAGCCATCCTGCGGTGCGGGGATCCCAGGACATCAGACTCCCTGCACTCTCACGGTGGTGTCAAGGGGGGCCCGCCGGCTGGGCCAGGCCGGCATCGGTGGGGAGCGTTCCAAAAGTCTCAGCAGCAAGTACGGACGGTTTCTGCACCACCTTGGAGAATGAGGGATCCTTGTCGTAATAAATATGTCTCCCCTCCAGCTTCTCTCCCCAGGTCTGCTGTGGCATTGAGGGGCGTCAATGGACGCAGAGCCCAGGGCAGTGACAGAGGTCAGCAGGGAACAGCAGAAGCGGGGACCCCAACTGGCCCAACACACCCTCCCTGGGAACATCCAGAGAGGAGCAAAACAGCAAAGCGAGTTCCCAACGAGGGCTGAAGCCCGCACACCTGTAGACGGAGCTCAGAGCCGTGGTCATCTGCGGCCTGGTCACAGGCAGCCCCAGGATAAAGGCAGCCTCTCGCTCAAGGGCTCGGGTCAGGAGGACTCGGGACCCTCCAGGGGCCCTGTCCGGGGGCGGCCACGGACTTCCTGGACCGGAGGGCGCTTGTCTGATGGTGGAAGCCTGTGGAACCTGCAGGCTCAGGAGGGGTGGTGAGGAGCATGGCAGTTCTGGGGGGACGTTAGCTAGAAGCCGGGAGCCAGGGTCCAGCCAGCTTCAGGACAGACCATTCCCAGAAAGCAAGCAGGAAACAAGGCAAGCCCCTTCCTGCAACGATGGACAAACACACAGACCTGGGGGCAAAGCCTGGGTCTGGCTCTGTGTTCCAGAAGGATCCGGGCCGCCCCTCACCTGCAAGAACAGGTGCCAGACTTTGGACGCAGGGACAGAGGCCGAGACAAGGTGGGCTCACCAGCGTCGGGACTGTCGGCACGGCTCCTCGCCCCGGGGACACCACCCAGGGGGCACTCTAGGTGTGTTCAGGGTCTGGGAGACCCACAGGGAGTACGTGGTGGTGACAGGGGGTTCCCACCCCCCCCCCCAGTGCCACCTCTCTCTGCAGACCCCCCTTGCACGGCCTCATCACCCACCACTCCGGCCACAGGGCTGCCCCACACGTCTGCGAATGCCGGCCCACACCTGCTCCTGTCCCTTCCCCCCGTGCCTGCCCGAGGTCCCGGCGTGCACTTCTGCTCCCAGAACGAGAACGTGGACGTCTCGTCCAGGGCAGCCTTCACACGTCGGAGCGGAGTTCACGGCTGCAGCAGAGACCGCGTTAAACCCGTTCCTCGCCGGCCCCTTGTGGAAGAGGTTTGCTGACCCCACGTAGAGGCAAGGCATGCTCAAATGTGTGTTTTCTCCCGGAATAATAAAATTGCCATTAAACTCTGGAGTGTATGTTCCTATTCATAAAAAGAACTGTCAATAGTCGGAGAGGCGTTATCTGAAGTAAATCAGAGAACGGAGATACTAGGTATCGTGGGAGACGCATGCAGACGCTATGCCTAGTTAACCCCACCTTGCTGTGAAACCTTGCAGAAATTCTCTCCCTGCAGCCAGCGCCTCCCTGGGCTGGGTTCCTCCGGTCTCCGGACTTCAAGGCCACAAGGCGTCTGTGTGGGGGATGCAGCCCTCCCCTGGCCTGCAGCATGGGGGCACCAGGGCGGGGAGTCCAGCTGGGCACCTGCACCACTCAGCATGCTTCCCTCCCCGTCCAGGGAGGGAGAGATGGAGAAAGAAACCCCCGCCCCACGTCCCCTTCTTCTCCGTCCGCCTGAGAACCCATGAGTCCCACCTTCAGAACGCACTCTCCACACGAAGCGTGTGACCGAACACTCCCCGTGTTTCCCACCGGTGACGTCCCCGTGCTTCTGGGACGCAGACCACCTGCTCTGTATGCCAGCCACGCCGGCACCGTCTGCGGCCTCGCACGCATGTCATCGGGAGGCTGGGGTAGGAATCAGGGGTCCCTTCCCCCCCGGTTCGCAAACGCGGGTGTGGCCAGGAACCATTACGGGACCACGGCGGTTCTCCCCGGAGAAGCGGCTCAAAGCTGCACGGCAGGAAGGGGAGGTGACTGGGAAAGAACAGACCTCAGTCCCCAGCCCGGGGCGTGACAGCCTGGAGGAGAAGACACACAGGGGTTCCTTCAGAGTCCTCAGTGATGGCTCCTTCTCCTGATCATCGTGTGACCACAGCCGGACCCCAAATGGCTCGACGGTGAGCCCACAGAAGCTGGGCTTTGTCTCGGCAGGTTCCTGGGGTGGGAGCGTGTGCATGAACCACACCTCCACACACGGGCAGAACGGCCATGGGCTGTTCACAAGCAGACCCCGGCTCACCCAGAATCACCTGGAGGCTCTAGGTCACCCCAGACCAAGCGCTCCAGCAGTCACGGTGGACATGGATTTCGCGGAGGCACCCCCTTGCAGCATAGCCAGCCAGTCCGAAGCTCCTCACGCTGCCCGGCCCATCCCTGCCCAAGGAAACCGCGAGGCGCTCGACCCCTGCGCCCTCTGGCTCGTGACCAGCGCTGTGCTTTCCCCCAGTGGCCCTACTCTGTGTGCTATGCTCCCCCCGGGGAACCGCGAGTACAGGAAGGAGTAAACCTCTCCAGGGTTTTCCCGGTCTGCCGCAGGCCTCACCACTCCACACCCAAGGTGAGGGGGGCACCACGGTGGAGACCAAGATTCGGGTCATTGAGCTCACTGAGCGAAGTACACAGAAGCCAAGAGACGGTGCAAGAAAGGAAAGGATGTCACTGGAAAGAGGTCATCAAAGACTGCGTCCTTCTCCTTGATTTTAAAGGCTCAGGATATCTGTTTGGGATTTGCTGGAGTTACTTCTCATCTAGGCTCCGGGGGGGTACACAGTATGACGACCTTACGAACACGTTGGAGTGACGTATAATGACGCTTCCAGGAGGACTGGAAGCCAGCTCAACAAGTCTAACCGAAGATGACCACTCACAGGCACCTGTCACCGGAAGGAGGTCAGAGCCACAACGTGGACGTGGACCGAGACTTGGATGAAGGTGTGGAGGGCAAGCTCATGTAACCGGCATACCCCACGGAGTCCAGCGCGGTGTTGAACAGGGGGGATGATGCGGTCGGATCCGCGAGACTCGCCTGGATAGCGGCTGAGCCTGGGGATGAAGCACACAGGCTCTGAACGGGTCAGATCCCAGGCCCACCACTGACGGCAGTTATCTGCGGAGACCTGCTTGGGCTCCAGCCATCCCTCAGATGACGATCTCCCTCGCAACATCAGCGGGTGGGGCCGGGGACAGGTCGTCTCTGACCTGGTCAGTGGTCAGTGGAGGGAAGCGGATAGACAGGAGTGGAGAGCGTGCACATGACTCGGGTCCCTCAGCCTCATTCACGAAGGGAAGCACGACATCTGACATTTTCCCAAACGCCCAGGAAGCCCCAGATGCAGAAGGCTGGCCGGGGACAGCAAGCCGGGTGAGCGGCCTGTGGGCGGGAGCACGGATGGGCCAGGCCTCGGGGCTGGGCCGGCTGGGAGGAGCAGAGGAAAGGTGTGGACTTCCGCGTGGGCGGACTCCCAGACCCAGCCACGCAGCAGAGCGGGTGTGGTGAGGGAGTGTCCCGGTCAGACGCCCGGTCACCGTCCACCCCTGGGAAACGAGACATCCCAACAGCAGGGTCAGTGGGCAATGTCGGGCTCACGGTGGAGGAGGAGGCCATCCCAGAGCTGGGGCCATGCCTGAGATCCTCACAATGTGAGGGTTGGATGAACCAATTCCGGGAGCGTTCTCAGCATGGAGCCTGCCCCGGAGCAGAGCACCACGGCTGATGCCTCCCTCTTCCTCCTCCAGCCCCCACCTGGCTCTGCAGGAGGGGCCAGAGTGGGGCACTCAGGGCGGAGTAGTCCTCTGGGGGAGCCCGGGTCCAGAGCCCATCACCACGGCCTAGAGGGAGCGAGACAGGGGGCTTAGTTGTGTAGTCCTGCCCGTTGTCAGCCCCTGGCTTGGAAGTTGCCAGGGACCATGGCCGTCCCATCAGGGGCCAGCGAGCCCAGACGGCACCCACAGCTGGGGGAGGTCCGCAGAGTTCCAGAGCCCAGCTTCCAACCTGGGGCCCCCAGGGACTGAACTGCCTTTCCTTAGTTGCCGGCATTTACCTCGGGGGGCAGGGGGGTGCTTTTCATTTGTCTTTGGCTTCCTTAGTATTTCTCCACATCGCTGGCAAACTGGATGCATTTGCCAAACATGGATCTTCTGGGTTGTTTGAATGTGCATGCACTCCGGAGCGGAAGCTCCTAGAATTCCAGAGCCCTGGGTGCCCTTGGGGTTCATCTAGAGCAGGGGCTCCCAGGAGACCTCTTTAAGAAAGCAGTTAAAGCTGGAGACCTTCGCCCAAAAAAACTGCCCCCCCACACACACACACACACAAAATTTCCTTAAAATTTCAGGGGCTTCACAACATCCCTCGCACGGATCCCTAGACCTCGCCCTCAGGTTGCAGATGGGGAGCTGACGGCCAGAGGGGAAGATCACGCAGGGGTTAGTGGCAGACCGGGGCGGGGGGGGGGGTGCGGGGGTGCATTTTTCATCATGCCTGTTAACACCTGTATCCACAGAGGCGTCGCCCTAGCGGGAAGGCGGGGTCACCTGCAACAGCTCACCTTTGCCCGCACCTGCCAGCTGCCATAGCCCCGTCTCACCATTAGGTGGCGCTTGCGCCATGTGTTACTGGAGTTACCGCCCAAACCCCCTCCAGACTGGGGTGAGTCGACTACCTGCCCCTCCTAAGGACAGAGGGGAAACTGAGGCCAAGAGGCAGCGTTAGGCTCAGAGTTTTCCTGAGTTATCGTCCTCCTGTATGACAGTCCCCCTTCCGATCCCAGAGGCACCTACTTTAGACCAGAATGCGTTTCCACCCTGGAACGTTGGGTCTCACGGCTGCTCCTTGGGGCAGGGCGGGGGTCAGAGCCGCCCCCACACCTGCAGAGCGAGTGTAGGGCATGGGCCTCTGAGCCCCTCACCTCATGCTGCCCCCAGGCCAGCCCCATTTACCTGTCCACGTACTGGCCTTCTCCTGGGCTTGTTCATCTGCACAAAGGACTCTGTGATGAAAGGCAGTTGAGAACCCCTGTCCACGGGGACGTCACCGACAGTGCCTCTGGCCCAGGAACTCCACGGCGCCCCTCCAGGAACACGCGGACATTTCCAAACTGGCAAAGCCACTGTCCTCTGACCACCTGGAGAAATTCTGGGGAGGCACCCAGCCAACAGGGGCAGGCCTCCCGACTCCAGGAGAATGCTCATTCAACAGACCAGCTATGCACGTTAGCTGAGCACCCGCCCCACACCTGCCTGTTAGCTGAGCACCCACCCCGCACCTGCCTCGTTAGCTGAGCACCCGCCCCGCACCTGCCTCATTAGCTGAGCACCCGCCC
>NW_025408865.1:0-36360 GCF_002201575.2 Neomonachus schauinslandi | reverse complement strand
ATCAGAAGAGAGTGGAATCATTACTTTCTTGGCAAAAAAAAAAAAAAAAAAAAAAAATCAACCTTGAATGTGTATACTGAGAGGAAATAATCTTTCAAGAATAAGGGAAAAATAAAAACATTTTTAGACTAACAAAAATGTCCCTATCAACAAATCTTCCCTAGAGGAGACTCCAGAGGATATATGTCAGGCTGCATGATGGTCATCTCAGATGGGAGATGAGACAAAAGGAGAAATGATGACCAAAGGAAGTGGTACATATGTGGCAATTGCAATTAGACATTGGCTGTGCAAAACAATAAACGTGCCTTATAGAGTTTTAAAGGTTAAAATAATAGAAAAGTCAGAAAGTGGGAAGTGATTTGAAGTAGTATTTTAAAGATTTTATTTATTTATTTGACAGAGAAAGACACAGCGAGAGAGGGAACACAAACGGGGAGTGGGAGAGGGAGAAGCAGACTCCCTGCCGAGCAGGGAGCCCGATGCGGGACTCGATCCCGGGACTCCAGGACCATGACCTGAGCCGAAAGCAGTCGCTTAACCAACTGAGCCACCCAGGCGCCCCTGAAGTAGTATTTTAAATCTTCACTGTTTGAAAGTAAATCTATTGATGGACTTTGAATTTTGGTAAGTTCACTGTATATGTTAAAATGTTTAGGGAGCCATTAATAGTAGAAAAGTTTATGTAACTACAAAGGGAAAATGGAAATTAAAAAAAATCAATAATAGGAAGGAAGTAGAAGAGAGAAGAAAAAGAAAGAAAGGAGGCAAGATAAATATAAAATAAAGGACAGAAATGAATCCACATATCAGTGATTAAAATGAATGTAAGTGGACTAAAAACTCCATTAAAAGATAGATTGCCAAGCCCTAGTTTTTAGAAATCCAGTTATAAGTTATTTAAAAGAGAGCTATCTAAAACATAAGGGTAGACCAAGTAAACACTAATAATAAAAAAAATGACAGGTTAGTATCAGATGAACAGACTTTAGACAAAAGAATCTTCATGCAAGAACTTGACACCAGTCTAACTCCATTACACCCATACCCTTTGTGCTCTTGTTGCCATAAAGTTTGTTCCTGCATTGTCATTACCATTTCTTATAGTGTATTAATATGGTGACAAACTCTTACAGCTTTCCTCTTATATGAAAACATCTTTAGGAGCACCTGGGTGACTCAGATGCTGGTGCCTCCAGCTCAGGTCATGATTCCGGGGTCCTGGGATCGAGCCTCATATCAGGCTCCCTGCTTAGCGGGGTATCTGCTTCTCCCTCTCCCTCTGGCCCTCCTCCCTGCTCGTGCTCTCTCTCAAACAAAATCTCTTTTAAAAAAAGAAAATATCTTTATCTCAATTTATGAGACTATTTTCACTGGTTATAGAATTCTATGTTGGCATTTTTCTTCTCCAAGCATTTTGGAGAGGCTATTCCATTGTCCTTTGGTTTCCATAGTTCTGCTGAAAAGTCAGCCGTTATGCTTAGTACTGCTGCTTTGAAGATCTTGTGCTCCTCCCTCCCACCATGCATGCCCCACAGGCTGCTTTTAAGATTTCATTCACGATTTCTAGCATTTTGACTCTGATGTGTCTAAGACTGTAATAAATCAAGAATCCATATTACAATTTCTAAAGTATCCATTTAACTGAAAAGCTGATACAGGAGGACAATGGATGGACAAAAGGATTTTTATGGAGACTTAGAAGTTAATTCTAAAATTTAGATGGAAACACAAAGGGCCTAGATTAAATGGCCAAGATAGTTTTGGAGAAGAGAAAGAGAATTTACACTCCCCAGATTCAAGACTCATTATAAAGTTAACAGTCCAAAGGGCATGGGGCTTTGGTGCAACAAAAGACAGATCAATGGGGCGCCTGGGTGGCTCAGTTGGTTGAGCGACTGCCTTCGGCTCAGGTCATGGTCCCGGAGTCCTGGGATCGAGTCCCGCCTCGGGCTCCCTGCTCGGCAGGGAGTCTGCTTCTCCCTCTGACCCTCTCCCCTCTCATGCTGTTTCTCTCTCTCTCTCTCTCAAATAAATAAATAAATAAATAAAATCTTAAAAAAAAAAAAGACGGATCGATGGAATTAAAGAGTGGATCTAGAAATAGGCTTACACAGGACCAATTGAATTTAGCTCAGAAAATGAGAGGCATTCAATATCATTAGTAATGGGGAAGTGCAAACTAAATCCAAAAAAAAAAAAAAGGTACATGGTTTCACACCTACCATATGGGTAAAAATGAAAAATTATAGAAATATCAGTTTTGGCAAGGAATGTAAAACAGCAAACATTCTTACAATTGCTCCTTGGAACATAAATTGGTTCAACTGCTGTGGAACACAGTCAAGCATATGATGTCATGTTGAATAGGTACATATCCTGTGACCCAGCAAATGCACGAGAGGATGTGGCTTTAGGTCATACACCCGTGAGCACTCACAGAAGAACTGTTTACAGTGGCAAATTGTGAAGAATCATCCAAATATCCATCAACAGTGGAATGGGCACAGAAATTGTATTAGGATCACGTGATGGAATATTATACAAGAGTGAAGAGGGATGACCCAAAGCAGCATTCAACAAAATAGATGAATCTCAGAAATAAAAGGCTGGTCAAAAATGCAGCAGGAGGAGAAATACACAGCAAGAGTCCAACCATCAGTTTCAAGAGCATGCAAATCCGAGCCTATTGGGATAAAAGTATGTGCACCATGGGAATGGTAGGCTGAAATTTGGGGGTGAGTGCCCTCCAAGGGAGAAAGCAGAGGGTGATGTCCTGTGTCCTCCCCTGGGGGTTGGGGTGTGGGTCTTTGCTGTACTTTTTTGTTATATGTGACAGTTACCTAACAAATGTAATTTTTCATCAACCCAGTGTTTAATGAAAACCTTTTTTTTTTTTTTTTTTTTTTACAAAGATAGGAACACTCTCCTGACATTCCTACCTGGTTCTGGTACATTAATCATCTAGCATGCTACTCATTTGATCTCCTACTCTTTTTATTTGGGATTTTTCCACCTAAATTCATAGGTGAGGCTGTTTGTTGTGGGGCAGTGCTTTGCAGAAATTAAGGCCACAGGCTCTTATGTGTGCCCTCCAGGTTTGAACTCTGCTCCTGACGCACACCAGCTGTGCCTCAGTTTCCCTTATGTAAGGTGGGTGACAATAATTTTACCCATGCCATTCAACAAATAAAATGCTTCAGGCAGTATTTGACCCAAAAGAAGCGCTCATACACTAGTTTTTACTTTCCATTTGTTTGATTTTGACAGAAGGATTATGCAGTTCCGTAAAGTGAATTGAAAAGCTTGCACTCCTTCTGTGGTTTGCAGCCACGAACATAGCCTGGGAATAAAGAGTTCTAGTGTGATTGAAGTCCACTAAGGATTCAGAGTGTTTGAAAGAACTGTCATAAAACTGGGCCCAAGAGCTTTTGTTTTCTTTAAGGTGTCGCTCAGACAAGCTTTCCCCCTGTTTGTTCCCATTTCTGGGGCTTTCTGCTTACTGAACTACAGTGTTAGCAGATCCTGTTAGCTACCTCCCACGTGCCTCTTTCTTGTTGACTGATTTGCTTGGGAGCTGGCCCTCTGCTGTGCCGTCCACACGCTCAGGGAACATGGCTGTGCTAGTTTGAGGCGAAGACCCATGTGTTACAACTGGATTTGGGGCTACAGGCCTCTGGGGTGCACATGAGGGGCAGGCTTTGGGAATCCTGACACCTGCTCACTCTAGAGGGAGGGAGGGAAAAATCTATCTGCTGGCTCTGCTCCCCTTGGTCACAGGGTCCCTGTGGGGCATCACCATCTGCAGGTGGAGCTCCAGGTTGCTTGCCCTTGGCACTGAGTGGCGTTCATAGCATCCTGTGCCTTTGCCTGGATGGGGAAGTCAGAGGTGGGATGTAGGAGGCACACAGCTTGGGCTTGAGGAGTGGCAAGGTCACGTGGGCATGGCTGAAGTCCCTCAGGGTCCAGAGACCTGGCTCCTCAGCAGTGATGGGGCCAGCAGACAGGAAGGGCCACGAGGGTTTTTGGTGGCACCTGAGCATTACCCCATACAGTGACCCCTCCCTGCCTCAGCCAGTCATGGTAATTCTGCTCCTGTTTCCTGTAACTGGGGTGGGAAGGACCAGGAGGGGAGTTCTGGAAGAGCGGCGGTCCTGGGAAAGATCCTGAGCTCTTCAAACAGTCCTCGGAAAGACCTAGTGCTCTTTGGCCTCCAGACACTGGTGTGTAGGGTGTGATGCCGGGGACTGCCAGGGGCCCAGGAGGGCAGCACGGAAGCCCGGAGGGTGCCCAGGTGCCCCCGAACTGCCGAATCAGCCAGCCCTGCGGTCCCTTACCTTAGCCCCTCCCTGCCTCCCTGTCCCCCGGGACTGTCGTGCCCCGAGGCCCTGGGCCTTCAGCTCGACCCTGTGACTGCAGACACGCCTCCTAGTGGCTCAGACCAGAGTTCATTCCCCTACCACCCACAGCATGTCACGCCCTCCTGTCCTGAGGGTGAAATCCTATAGCCCCTTCCTTCTGCTGGCCTCACTGCCTCCCAAATCCCAGGGCCTGTCAAAGGCCTGCTTGTCATCCCCCTGCCTGAAAGAGCCCATCTCGAGTTCCTGGACATGTCATCTCTGGAGATGCAGAAGGGAGCAGACCCTCCCCTCCCTGCCCCTGTGGCCATGGGAGATCCCGGACGGGTGGCCTGGGAAAGGCCGAGCTGCAGGGTCGCCTGCACCGCCCTCTCTCCTTCACCCCTGCACCGCCCCACTTTCCATCCTAGAACCGGCGGCTTTTATGAGCGTCCTGCAGGCCTGCACACATGGGGCGCATCGGCCGGGATGCTGAGCGCTGGCATCTGTGCCTGATAGACCAGCTGCTTCGAGCCCGCCGGGCCGGCTGGAACCCTCCTTGGCTCTGCTCAGCCCTTCTCTTGGTTCTCCTGCCAGAGAACGGAGTCGATGTTTTCCATTTCCTCAAGTTCATCGACATTTGTTTGTCCTAAGGCTCGTTCATTCCCTTCCTCAGGACTCTCGGACGTGCCTCGCCTGCCTGGCCGCCTGGGGACCAGGGTAGATGTGGAGGCCAGGTGGTTCCCAGGCAGGGTCCAGGCCCCGCGAGCTCCTTGCTCAGAGGGCCGCATGGGCCAATCCTGGCAGTTCAAAACCCCCGTGGGGCCTTGGCTTCTTTGCGGAGGGGAGAGGGGCACGCAGGCTTTGGGGACGGCCTTGGGTCCTGGAGGGATGGTCCAGCTTCTGAGGGAAGGGCGTGAGAAAGAGTAACACTTGAAGGATGTGTGGAAGCAGAGGTAGAGGGCCTGGCAGGGTGTGTGGCAAGCGGGCGGCCCTTCTGCCCTGGGCCCGGCCCCACCTGCACCCCAGTCTGGTGCTGGGCATTCACGGCCCGGCTCTCCAGCCTTGCTTCCGGCTTCTCTCTTGAGCGCCCTGCCCTGGGCAGTGCTGGTATCCACCCTGAAATCTGAGGAGGTGGTGGCAGGACCTCGCCATCAGCCTGTGGTTAGTGGCGGAGTTCCAGACCTCACGGGGTGCCCGCTGGTGCCTCTTGGCTTCACCACGGCAGACTCTAATGATGTACAGGGGTCCTGGCCAGCATGTGGCCTTGGAGCCCCCTGGATTGGGTGGCCACACCTGTAAGCCCCAGGGGATTGCTAGCTGCCGCAGAAACCGAGCTGTGTCAGGATGGGGGAGGCCAGGCTCGTCATGTAAGCGTGAGGGCTGGAGGGACACACAGGGACCCAGTGACAGCATTCGCGGTGCCCTTTGGTCAGCTTAGATAGGACCCAGCAACATCTAGGCTCCCCTCCCCAGGCTGGGCAGGATCACCCAGATGTGGGTTCACTGGGGTGTATGGGCAGCCTCCTGCCTGCACCTCTGGTGTGGGGTGGACGGACCTCGACCTCTGGGAAGACAGGCTATCAGCATGGGGTTCCCCCTCCTTATCCGGAATCGCTCCTAACACGGGCTGTGTTATGAGAAGCACTGCTTTGTGGAGACCGGGCCAGATGGGATCCTTCCTAGGGCCAGAGGGGCCTAGGAGGAGGCTTGGCACCGGAGAGGTGCCCCGTGCCAGCTCTGGAGGTGACTGGGCACCACCCACTGGACACACATCTGTGGGGTCTTCCTTACTCACAGGCTCATGAAGGAGACGTTCTGTGGGACACCTGGGAGCCAGGATATGAACCTACAGCTGTCTGAAGCCGAAGCTCACCAGTTTCCCATGGACAGTCCTCTCTGATGTGTAGGGTCAGGCTTGAGAAGGACTCTGGGGTGGGCTCAGTTGGCTGGTCATGCTGGAATTGGACTCCAGACCACCTAGTCCAATTGCCCCTTTTAAGGCCGAGAGCCGGCCCAGAGCAGCTGACTGACATGCCAAGTCCCTAGCCAGCAGGTGGCTGGGATGGTCCCTGGCCTGACTTCCGGTCAGGCTGAGCTGACCCTGGGTGCCCAGCCTGAACTGGGTGCCCCTCGCCTGCGTTCCCGTCACCCCCAGGCTCCTCCGGTGTGGTGTGCACCCCAGTTGGTGTTTTTAGGACACACTCAGCTCTTCCTACCAACAGGGAAATCCTTTGCAGGAGGCCCCGTGTCTGGTGTGTGCAGAATCCAGAGCAGGCGCTCTGATGGCGTGAGTGATAAGCAGACGTGGACTTCTGGCCCCTGCGGCACTGCGTGGGGAGCTGTGTTGTGTACGTCTGCTGGCATGCTGGGGGCAGAGCCTGAGCTGGGCCCAGCACCACACACACAGTGGGGCTTGGTCAGGGCATCCCGGGTCCCCGCCAGTGTCCTGGGTTTTGGCTCGTGGAGCTCACCCAGGGCTGCCCGTCTTGGAGGCTGCCAGCCCATGCGACCTCCGGGCTCCACCCTCGCCCACAGCCGACGTGTCCTGCCCTTGACAAAGCCCTGGACTGCTGTCTTTCTGGAATCCTAGTTGTGACCCCACCTCAGCCACCCCAGATGGAGAATCTAGTAATTGTGGTTCTTGGGACTCTCAGCTGTACCGGTTTGGAAGGGCAGATTTATGGATGGGCGTGAAATTGCCATCCTGAGAAGGCACAGGCCGAGCTATAAATAGGGCAGCCAGTCCCCGGAGGGTAGAGCCCTTTCGGGGTGAGGGTGTCTCAGACCAGCATTGTGCTCCAGGGCAGGACGGCACAGCTGCTGAGCTGGGCCTGGCAGACGAATGACCTTCCCTCCCATCAGATAGGCCAAGTGGCCCCGGTTCTGATAAGCAACTGCCCGGAGGCTTTCCGGACATCACTGTCACATTTTTGATGACTTTTCTCACCAAGTGGGATTAACCCAGGCCACTAATTAATCCAGCTCTTTTCCTGTTAACGTCCGTCCCTTCCCGCTTGCCTCCAGACACCCCCTCCCACTCCAGGGAGAGAACTGTGTCTCCAGCTTCCAGTGTGTCCTGGGACGGAAGCTGACGGGGCTGAACCCACCGCCGCCCCCCTGCCCCAAATCAGGGCACGCCATCCCAGGACAGGCCACCGTGGGGCTTTGGGGCGGTTGTCTCAGGAAGGCCACCGAGGTGTCAAAAGGAACAGACCACTGGCACCGCTGCAAAGGCCGCCCTGGGGGACAGGGTCAGCAAACCACCACCCACGGGCCAGATGCACCTGCTGCCTGCACGTGGGCCCCAGGCTATGGATGGTTTTCCGTGTTTAGCTGGTTGGTTCAAAGAAGAAACAGAAAGATGAAGACTGTTTTAGGACACTTAAAAATTCTATGAAATTCAGATTTCAAGGTCAATGAATAAAGTTTTGCTGGAACACAACCATACCCATTATTATTATCTGTAACTGCTTTCCCCCTACACAATCAGGGCTGTGTAGTTGCACGAGATTTTTGTGCAATGCCCAAAGTATTTACCGTGTAGCCCTTTACAGAAAACGTTCCTGATGCTTCTAGATCATGGGTCTGAACCTGTAAGGGCTGTGCGCCTATGGGCATCTACTGGTCCTTCTCCCTGGAGAACGTCCTTGTTGTGTGAGCACACACCCATGCGCTCAGCTGGAGGAGGGGTGTGACCCGCCAGAAAGGTCAGCCAAGGACTCACTCCAAATCCGGGGATATCAGTGGCTCTCAACTGAAGGCATTTGGCTCCCAGGGGGCATGTGACAATGTTTGGAGAGGCTGTGTTTTGCCTCCAATGGGAGCTGCGGCCATCTAGTGGGTGGAGCGGGGATAAGGCTCAGCGCCCTACAGTGTGCAGGGCGGCCCACAACAGAGTCATCTGGCCCCAGTGTCGGTAGCATGAGGCTGAGAACCTGCTGTCGAGAACCATGATTCTAGTCTGCGCAGGAGTCAGGCCAGACCTGCATCCGGGGACGCTGCAGAAATGGAGCGTGGGGGCCGACGGTGCAGGGGGCCGATGGTGCTGGGGGCCGACGGTCCTGGGGGCCCACCGTGCTGGGGGCCAACGGTGCTGGGGCTGCTGGCTCGGGAGCACCCAGGCTGGAGAGGGACGAACTGCACCCACCCGCGGGTGTTCTGCTCAGTCTGGTCCCCGTCCGGCTCCCGTGTGCCGGGCCCTGTGCTCGACCCCGAGGAGCAGGGCTGAAGAAGAAAGCTGGCTCCTACTTCCGGTTCATTTTAATGCCAGTTGGGGGACAAAAATCACACCATTGAGGGCAGACGAGGCCCTTTGTGGTTCACAGTCCCACGGCCACCATCGCTTCCTGTGCCCTCCCGTCCTCAAAACCCTGATGCCCGCACACCGCCCCAGACGGTCCTGTTCACTCCTCTGCTACCCGACAGCCCATGGGGCCTTCTGTGCCTCCAGCCATTCATTCGGCAAGGCCTTTCTTCCTGGGAAAGCGTCCTTCCCCCCTCCCCCCACCCCTGCTCTACCTTCCCCTCCCCCTCCCTCCTTCCTCTCCCTCCTTCCCTCCTTCCCACCTCTCTCCCTCCCCTCCCCCTGTCCTCTTTCCCCCCCTTCCCTCCCGCCATCTTTCTCCTTCCCCCCTTCTTTTCCTCCTGCCCTCGCCCCTTCCCTCCCTCTTTCTCCTTCCAGAATTAGTTTCAGGCTCCTGTGGACACAAACCACTTTTTTCCAGCCTCTCAGATGGAACTTCTGGGGGTGCACTCCCTGTGCTATGTGCCACTTTATAGCTGCAGTACCCAGCCCTGGAGCCAGGCCAGGCTGATGTTCCCCAGCCCTCTGATGGCTGAGTGGGAGCCCGGAGCCATCTGACAGCGTAACGGGCATGTGGTCGTGTGAGAGAGGCTGGCTGTGGCCGGGGACCACCGTGAGCTCCAGTAACTGAGGAGGGTTCCCTGGCCGTGGCCAGCCAGCTGCAGGAGGAAGGGCAGGGCCACCCGGGGCTGGCAGGGCCAGCAACGGACGTTCAGAGCCCTCCTCTGGGTCACACTGATGAATTTTCCAGAACTCAAATGAATCCCGAGCAGACTTTACAAACTCTGAATGGACAGAAATAAGCATCAGTTGTGCAGAGACCAAGGGCCTAACTCAAGCCAAACTGCATGATTCATTTTCAAGAAACTGGTTTTTGGCTCCCTTGCCCGTCCTCGGTGTTTGAAAGTCATTTCCATTAAAACATTCTGGAGGGTTGAGGCTGTTTTTCAGTGGACAGGACTCATGCTGAGCTCCATGGCAATTACTGTGTTTCTGAGCCACTGGTTTTAACATGGAAATGACTACCTCTGCTTCGTGCCCAGAGTGCGCCCCGGCCATCTGGGGCCGCCGGGAGTCCCTCACCCCGCAGACGCGAAAGCCGCAGAGGCGCACGTGGAAAAGGGACTGAGCCTTTGGGGCCAGCCAGGCCTGCTCAGTGGATGACGAACATACGTGAGAGAGATCTCGGAGCCAAAGCTCCGTGAACAGGGGGCGCGTTCAGAACTGTGGGGTGTGGGGTGAGCTGATGGGCAGAGAGTGTTAGCTCTGTATGTCACTCATCAGATTCACCCACAGCTTCTTAAACATTCGACTCCTGGGCTTTAGGATCTGGGCTCCACTGAGCAGAATCCCCAGGGGTGGAACACAGGGCTCTGTGTTTTAAGCCCGTGTCCCGGCTGACTGTGGGCCCAGTCCGGATGTACACACAGGATATTTTTGCCTGTCTTTCAGACCATTTGAAGAGTCCCACTACAGTGCAGGAGTAACATAGCTGTTTCATGTTTGGGCATTCAAATTCTCTCAGAGATTCTTTTTTCAGAACTGGCGGGAGGGGGGAAACCTCAAAACCCCAAACCCTATAAAAAAAAAATGGGACCAAAATTTCAGCCGGCCATCTGGTCTCCCTCTCCTGGTGCTGTGCACAAAGGAAACGTCAGTTTCCCAGAAGCCTCTAGGACACTTCAAACCTGCTCTAGCAGCTACTACACAGCCTCAGGAAGGCCGGCACCACCCACGCTTACTCTCCGGCATTCTGCTCATCCCGACTCCATATTCCTCCTGTTTTGCACCTGAATGAGGCTCTCGAAGTTCAGGGTCCACCTGCCTCAAGATCTGCGTGGTTCCATCCACGCCCCTTAGTCACCGGCGGGCCCTGCCTTCGGGGTGGAGTGTGCGACATGGCCTTTGACTTCCCCACACTCTGGCCCTTGGGAACAGTCTGTCCCTGCAGGGGATGGGAGCTGTCTCTGTGCCTCCAGATGCCCCCATCCAGGCACAGCTGCTCAGTGCCCACAGCGACAGGGACTTTCCTGCCCACTGAGTCACTCAGCCTGGAGGGTACAGCAGACGGGTGCAGAATCTCGCCGGAACAGGCAGTCTCACCCCCAAGAGGAGGAGGAAAAGTAGGTCGGCCATTTGAATCAGGCAATGAGCTGACCCCACAGGCCCTCCTGCCCCTGAAGCTAATGCTTTCCTGAAGAGACCCAGCAGCCGCTCAAACTCACACCTCCGTGTGCGTTGGAACGTAAGCCTGCCCTTCCCTTCTGAACAAGCAGCATGGTTTCCCTGACCCTGGCTCAAGCCTAAAGGTGGCCTCGGCACACAGACAACTAGTTCGGGTGCCCTAAGCAGCGAGGGTGTCAAGGGCGCGAGGGCAATGACGGATCCTGGAAGGCGGCTGGTCTGTGGAGCTGGGGAGGCTGGTCCAAATCCCAGACCGCACACTTCCTTCCCTACCCTAAGCCTTGGGTGTTTGCTGAGGACCTAAAGTGATGGCCTTGGCATTTAGCCCAGCTTTGAGGTTCCACGGTTTAATGCAAATAAGGGGCCTATTGGTCAACATGCATTGAATTCCTGCCGCTGGGAGTGGGGGGGGGTGGCCATACAGGAGGGGGTGGGCATGCCTAGCAGGAGAGCACAGGAGGGATCTCTGAAAATAAGCTGAGTTTTGGGAGGCTCTCAGACCAGAAAATCCCCGGGCAGGGTCTCTGCAGCTCTGAGATACTCGTGGAATGAAAGGAAAATGGTTCGCCGAAATATCCACCCAGTGCTGCTTCTCTGTTCCTCTGGTGCATATGGAATAGCCCGGGACAGCCCTTCAAATACCTGGAGACAGCTGTTAAGAAAAGCCAGCCTCTTAGGGAAGCAGATGGCCGCCCCACAGGAAATCTGGGCTTTTAAAATGGATAAGGGGAAGATCCTGCCTCCCATCCTCCCCTGAGGGCTGGAGAGATCGCTGAAAGCTTCTGGGGAGAGATGGCGGCCGCCTTCTGGGCCTCCAGGAAGTAGACCGAGGTCAGGTACCCGCTTAGGGGCACCGGCAAACGGTGAAGGACCGAGTTTTTAAGGAAAGGGCCCAGGTTTGTACCGTCTGCCAATTGTAAAGACTCTGCCCACCGTGGCCAATTTTAAGAGGCCAGCTGTAGCGAGTCTGGACATGCCAGCGGCCAGCCCCACGCTGAGCCTCTCCTCCCATGTGTGGCAAGTGAACCGACCGCGGGACAAGCGGTCAGGGTCAAGATCAGATTCTCCGGAGTCTGCAGAGGAAAAGAGAGGAGCCGTCTGCTGGGCAGTGGGGAAGGGGCCCCTACCAGCTCTGGGATTATGACTGGTGCCTAGCCCCCAATGTCTGAGGTGGGCCTGCTGGCCCACTGGTCACTTAGAAGCAGAGGCACCCCTGGGGGCCTCCCTATTCGACTCCCCCGTCCCGACCAAAGCCTGACCAACATTAGCAGATGGGGGCCCTGCCGCGAGGGCGCGTTTTATCTCCCGAGATCCCCAGGCCGGTCCTGGGAGTGTTCCCGTTTTAGGGATGGGGCCGAGAGAGGTGACGTGTGCTGGCCAGGGTGTCCGCCGGGCTCCCAGGAAGCCCTGGTGTTCCTCTGCCTCTCTCTCCCCAGCCGGGGAAGGGGGTCAGCCTGTGTTTGCGGGGGGCAGGGCAGCCAGCAGCCGCGGCTAGGGGCGGTGGCCGTGGGGGCCCGCCGCGGAGGGACGGGGGCCAGGGCAGAGACCTGAGGTACCCTCCCAGCCTCCCTCTACCCCCTCCACAAAATTCACAGCTGTCCTGCCTGGGGGGTGGGGGAAGCTGCAGTGGAGACCGCAGGAGGGGACAAGTCTGCACCTGCGGTTCTCCTGGTTCCCATTAAAATAAATCTCCTTGTTGACAAAAATAAAGGGGCCAAATCAACACCAGTGTTTGCCCTCGGCCCCATTGCTTTTCTTCTCCTGCAAGGAGCTGGATCCCAGGTTCTAAACTGGCGCGGGCCCTCAGGCTTCAGAGGGGAAATTCCTGAGCGGGTAGGGGCTTTGGCGGGCTGCCCTGGTGAATGAAAGTGCCCCCCGGGGGGAGCCGCCGGAGATGCCAGGCCTGGGGTCTCATTAGCGGCTCGCACGTTCTGTTGCATTTTCCTTGGCGCGGAGTCGGACTTTCCTTAGCGGAGAGGTGGGACGGGAAGGCCGGGGGGATGCTCGTGGCAAGCTCGGGCTGCAGAACCAGCCTTTTCCGAGCTCCGGCGCCGCCGGTGGGCGCTGGGCTCACGGTGCCGGGCATCGGGAGGGTGGACCCCATGTGGCCCCTGGCTCAGGGGGGAGTCCAGCTGGTCTCAGATCTTCGAGCTTTGGGTCTGATGCGGGGCACGTCCTTGCCCAGTGAACACAGCTGCCACAGCAGAGCACCACGGGCTGTGGCTTACCCTAGAAATCCATTCTCTTCCAGTTCCGAGGCCGGAAGTCCGCAGTCAGGCCCCTCGCGCCCCTCCCCGCTCCTGGGGGCCCCAGCGATGTCCCTGGGCTGCAGCCGTGTCCTCCAGCCTCTGCCTCCGTGGCCACACGGCCTCCCCCTTTCTCCCAGTGCCTCTCCTCCATGCGGCTCTTATCAGGACACTTGTCATCGGACGTAGGGCCACCCCTTGCCTCTCTAAGCCCACCCTCTCCTCCTCCCGGGCTGGTGCTGTATCCCCAGCCCATTTAGGGTGGCCCAGGCCCAGTGCCTTCACCCACACCCACCCCACTGGCCGAGGGAGGGGACAGGTGCCCCAGGAGTCACTGGGCCATGTCAGCGAAGGGGCCTGGACACAAGCCACACCTGCCACCTGGTATCACCCCTTCCCCAGACCCCCTCCAGGTGCCCCATGCTCTGGGCCTGCCCATCTGGCCTGGCGGCCTCAGGAGGCCGGTATATTGGTGTGCCGTCTGCCATAACAGACGACCATACAGAGTCATGTTCTCCCAGTTCTGGAGGCCAGCAGCCTGAGATCAAGGTGTCCGCAGGGCTGGAGGGGAGGGGCCTGCCTTGTCTCTCCCGGCTTCAGCTGGCCCCAGATGTTCTGTGGCTCGTGGCTCGTGGCAGTCTCTGCAGTCTCTGCCTGAGCCGTCCTATCATCTTGCCTCTGTTTGTCTTTAATCCCCCTGTCTTCCTCTTCCAAGGACACTTCTGCAGTATTTGGGGCCCAGCTGGCGAAACCAAGATGATCTCCTTATCTCAAGGCCCTTAACTCAAGCACATCTGCATCGACCCTTTTCCCAAATAAGGTCACATTGTAGGTTCTGGGGATTAGGACATGGAATTGTCTTTGGGAACCACTCTCAGCCTCCCACAGCCAGACCTACCTGGGGTCCCCCATTAGTTCTGTACCACTCCTCGTGCGTGCTCTGCGCCCTCCCCTCCCGCCCCCCCGGCCCGCCCCGGTTCTGAGGGTCAGGGCAGATCTGATCTGTACAGTTTCTGTGGGAAGGCGGTGTGGGCAGAGCGTGCATCCTGGTGTGGACGGGTCTGGAATGGGACCTTGGCTTCTCCACTGGTGAACCCGATGGCGCTGGGGACCCATTTCCAAAAATGCTCTGAACTTGAATTCTGACCCGCACGTGACGTGACTTGCGTCCTCTCACTGGCCCAGCTCACGGGCTCGGCTCAAAGGTTCTGAGGAGCAAATGAGTTTGATTTCTGGGTTGGACTCCAGTTTGGGAGACTCGTTCAAATTTCTATATTCCCTTTTATTTCCTCTTATGGAAGAAAATTTAATGCAGGAGCTATTTCCATTAAAAACATTGGTTTAACACTAAAAATGAAAACAAATAAAACTAGACCCTACTGGAAAAAACAACAATCCCGGACGGTGTTTGGCACGCCCGGGCAATGTGCCGACGCACACAGGGTTCCACTGGGCCCCCTTCTCCTCTCACCAGCTCGAGCCCTCCGCTGGGGACGTCCCCTGGCTCTCAGGACACGGGAAGCACAGGGGGTTTTCTGCACGGGCAGTGGGCTGCACAGCAGGTGCCACTGACCCCTTGTCCCACACCATGGTTGGCTTCCGTGTCCTCTTGGCCTTATCATTGGGGATGATGGGACAGCTCCAGGGCTGTGGTGGGTTGAAGGTGGGCCCTGGAAATGGGAGCTTGTTTAAGAAGACGAGGGGCCGTCTAAGTCAGCCCCACACACCCAGAAGGCCCTCTGCTCCGGGCTTCATGGACACCTCCGCCTCCCAAAATGGGGGTCGTGTGCTGGGGAAGATCCCGCGTGGGGTGCCACCGGCACCCTAGAAATGCTATTGGAATCTGGGGAACAGCCCACTGACCCCCGGGCAGCTCTGTCCATCTGTACAGATGCTTCTTTACAAGAGTTAACTGAAGAGATGCTTCCAACGGACATTGTTCCTGGGCTGCAAACCCAACTTTTATCTACAAAACATTCTCCAGGAGGGTAAGAAGCCCCGCTAGTCCCAGTCTGGGAGATGTGTATCTGCATCCCACTGTCTGGATACTTTCAAATTCACCCTCTGTGTTTAGAGTCTTATTGGGTGTCCATCATGGACTGTTTCGCCTGGAATTTCTATTATTTTGCCAAGTTTACTTGGCCCCTGATAGGAACATCGAGGTTCAGTAAAACCAGGCCTTCGTGAGCATATGACACGGAAGCAAAGCCCTGCGAGAGACTGGCCCCAGCGGATTCACCCACCGTGGCACGGCTGGCCGGGGCTGGGCACGCTCCCCTGCGCGTTCTGCCAGTTACACCGCCCTATTCCGGTGCTCCATGGGGATGGGGCAGCCCCCTGGCTGCAGAGAACCTGCGTCCTGGCCTCTGGCTGGTGCTCAGACTCTCCGATGATAGAGCTCTAGCCTCCAGCAGGCTTGCGTGTTTGGTCTGAATGATGGCGGCCCTTGACCCTGACCGGTTTGCTCTTGTAGGGTGGCAGTCCTGGCACCCTTGGGTCCTGGGTGTGAGCTCTGGGAGCAAATGGCTCCCCGAAATAGCAGGGCTCTGAGTTGGCTGGGGGTGGTGGGTGTGGGAAGAGGCCTTCCCTTCTCAGAGCTGTGGAAGTTTCGATGTGCGTGGAGGAGAGCCTCGTGGGGAAGCCATTTGAGTAAACCCATGGAATCTGAGGCGGCATCAGGGGGCCCTGGAGCTCTGAGTGAGAACTGGGACCAGAGCACAAGATCCTGATTCCCTGAGCAGGCTCTTTCCCGCACAGCCCCACACGCTTTCTGGTGCACCCGGCAGATCCGACGGTGGGCCGGCCCGGGATGCCAACGTCAGGCCCCGCCGCTGCCCTGCTGGAGCTGGAGAGAGATGTGTGTGTAGCCACGCGGCCTTCCGGGGCCCGGCTCCCACCCATGATGTTCGGGTGCACCTGTTTGCCTGCAGACGGTCACGAAGATGGCGACGTGTTCCTCTGGGGTTCTTGAAGCAGGCCAGGGGCACTGGCTCACAGAAAGGGTAGGGAGGGAGAAAGGAGGTTCTGAGAAGGACTCAGGAGCCTTCACAGGATGCGGTCGTGTCTCAGCCTGTGTGCTGTCCCCCACTTCCCACCCAGTGTGGACAGCGTCACACACTAGATGCTCAACTCCATGTGCCAAACGAGCGAGATTATTGGCAGGGCTGGACCAGCAGCCAGGGTGAGATGCCATCGGAGGTCCCTCCTGCTGGACATGGGCCCACCTTCACCCCCATGGGCGTCAGAATGCCCATATTGTTCTGGGAAACACAGTGCCCTGGATTTCTCCAGAAGGCCCACGGACTGGGATTGCCAAGGTACTGTGTGCTGAATTGTGCTCCCTTCATTCCTGTGTTGAAGCTCTAACCCCCAGCACCTCCAAAAATGACTGATTGTGGGGACAGGTCCTTTAAAGAAGTGACTAAGGTAAAAAAAAAAAAAAAAGTCCTCTTCATTTTAGGTTGAACTCATCCAATATGAGTGGTTGTCCTTATGGGAAGAGTTCAGGACACAGACAGGCAAGAAGGGAGGACAGGGACAGAGGAGTGGGAGAAGGCTATCTATACTCCCAGAGAGGCCTCCAAAGAACCAGCGACACCTTCATCTGGGACTTCTGGCCCCAGGACCATCAGAGACTAGCTTCCCCTGTTTACGCCCCAGCCCCTGGCCCTTTGTGCTGGCCGTCCAAGCAGACGGCTGTCTGGGGGAGTCTGGCCCGGGGCGTGTTGTTGGGCCCACCCAGCCCTCTCCCTGCCTTTTTCTGCTGAGTCCACGTTGAATGAGGAACGTGTTGAAAATGGGGTGACAAAGGACATGCTGTGTCCTTGGCCTTTAAGATGGTGATTTTGGCTAGTAATTGTTCAGAGGTTACCCTGGGATTAATAGCACCAGCCCCGGGGGTGGAAGGAGAGTCCTGCGGTGGGCAGAGCGTGGCCCAGCGTGCTGAGAGCCACAGCTGCACAATTGAGGGGAGAACTCACTTGTGGCCGCCCCTGGGGTCCTAGCTCAGTCTGTGGCTCCATCCTGGGACACCACCTGTAGGTATGGGAGGCAGGTTTAGAGCGTCCTCCTTGGGCAGCCAAAGGGGACTCAACCCAAGACTACCCCTCACTGTGGTTGGGTGTGGGGGCAGCCCAGCTGCTCGCTCCGCTGGGCAGCAGCCCCCCCAGACGTCCTGGGCCCACCTCGGTGCCCCAGCAGACCCTGAACTCTTGGAGGGCAAGCAGACACGTGGGTTCCTCCCCCTTATCCAAGGGGCCTGAAGCTCCCTCCTACAGAGGGGGAAGGAGAGAAGGAACCCGGCTGCCTTGGAGGGCTTCGCCTGGGAATGGGCCCGCCATTTCCCAGCCAGGCAATGACTCTGGGAGGCTGAGAGGCCCCTTAAGATGGGAGGCTGGGGGCTGAAACAGCCCGGGGCTGGGGGCAACACCTGGTGCTCGCACGGATGCTCCATCGAGAATCACAACTCCGCTGCTTGCATAGTATGTGAGACAAGCTCACAGCAACGAGAGGGCAGGCTGGGTGGTCAGATCCCAGGTGCAAAGCTCGGGGCACACCTGGCCTGCCCTGCTCTCTGCTGGGCGCCGTGGGAAACATACGGTGAGAATGGCCGGGGTGCATGGAGCCCTGGATGGTGGCGAGGCCCTCCCGTGACTAGAAGTATAGGCACCGGGATGGGCGGGACCAGAAGCTGGTATGCGGGAAGGACAAGTGCAGGCAGGGGGCCACTCCCCGCACAGGTGGATGACCGAGTCTCTCTGCAGCTGCCAGGCCCATGCTGAAAGGACCCTGGTGTCTTGCTCACCGCAGACTCTCTAGAGCCAAGAGCAAAATAAACAGTTTTCACTGGCCCTCTGTTTTAATCCATTGTGGGAGGGCTGGGGTGGGGGGTGGGGGGGATGCTGGGCTTGGAGTCAACTACCACCTGTCACTGTTGTGTGAATCTGGGCAAGGTGATCAGCGTGTTTCAGGCCCGAAGGGAAATCTGGGTGTGAAATCTGGCTCCAGCACAGATGAATTGGTACTTTGGGTAAGTCCCTGACCCTTTTGGGTCCCCTATAGGGCAGCTGACCTTCTCACTGTGCCCCCTGACATTCAAATTGTGGTCTAGATGGTCAGGTTCTCCTACAGTCCTGGGCTGGTGGGTCAGGCTGCTCAGTTTGGGGCCTTTTCTCTGAGTTTCCTGGTGGGATGGAAACTTGCCTCCTAACTTAGTTCCAGGCTTGGATGGAGAGGAAACCCACCTTTGTCAGCTTGGCCAAGACATCACACTCCTTGCTCTCCAGGGATAGGATAAAATACATCTGTCCTGCCTTCTCACGGCTATGAGGTGCAAGCCTTCTTGTCATTGCAGAGAGGAAGGCTGGGTGGGCGCCTGACGGACCATCTGAGTGTCTGAGAAGGAGTGCCCCGTGTCCTTGGGGCACTCCTTGGCATCCCCCCAAATCTGTACTATTTCCTGGTAGCCAGGCCACTGACCTATGTAAGCACCCCAAGTCAAGGAGGAAGGCTGGCCTTCCCACTGCTGGGGGGCACTCTAGGGTCCAGACAGGCCTGGGGGCTAGGGGCTAGGGGCTCAGGAGTATCAGGTGGAAGGTCTCATTAAGATGCATAAAAGTAAAGGACCAGCTCTAGCTTAACCAACACACACACACACACCCCTCCCTCATACATAAATGCATGCACACAACTCACACACACACACTTCCACTGATCATATGTATGATTTATACAGGTTGCAAAAAAAAAAAAAAAGAAAAGAAAAACCAAAACAATAACAAAGAACTATAAAAACCAGAAAGGACATTTTGCTTTACTTAGTGTGTCTCACACCTCTCGACATCTGTCTCTGCGGCCCTCTCCATGCTCCGTCAGCACGTGGAAGGGCACATGAGGCAGACGGGGAGTCAAGCTGGTAAGTTGGCAACAGCCACCTGCCACCTGCCTCAAGAAGCAGCATGTGGCCGTCCCAGCAAAGTTAACTTCCCCCCCCCCCCCCCCCCCTGGAACCATGGGGACTAAAGGCATTTGGGGAGTGTCCCATCAGTCTGGAGATGTAACTGGAGACAGGGAGCCTGGGCCCCAGCCCTTTCCCAGCACCTAGGCAGGATGACTGTTTGCTCAAGGGGTGGGGATGGGCGGCTCAGGGGGGCAGACAAGTCCTTTGATCCACCTTCACCCTTTCTCTTTTTAAGAACCAGCTCTGCAACTCTCCCAGAAGGGAGGCTTTCTGGGCCTGGGGGCCCTGATAGAAGGGGCAGCTCGCTGCTCCAGGGGCACCTCCCCAAGACCTAAAGATGTGAGGGCAGGCACCCAGCAGCGGTCTCCAGGGCAGCAGGTCCTGACTCCTCACTCCTTTGCCCGCTGTCACCTCCCCAAGGGGCATCTTCTTTGGTTTCCTTTGGCGGTAGAGGGGTCACCAGGGACTCGCGGGAGTGAGGAGGGGAGTGGGGGGTTGCTGGCCAACTTCCCCTGATTAAGATCCCAGATGTGCAACCTTCAGGCTCCTTCTGGGACCCTTGGGAAGTCAGACCCTAACTTGGGCTCCCATGCCCAATCTGCAGTGAGGGGGAAGGTGGAGGGCGGGTCCTCTGGGCGGGTGGACGAGATGGCCACAGTCTTGGGCGCCCCGATCTGGCTGGATTGGAAGTTCAGTCTCCACCCAGAAGAGGAGCTCGGAACTCCTCCACGTAAAAGAAAAAGTTGGGCTGCGCTGCAACTTCTTGTTTTTTGGGTCTTTTTTTTAACCCAGAGTGAGATCACTTTGGGTTAAAAAAGTGTGGCTCCTGGGGGTGGGCCAGGTGCGGGCACCCGGGCGGGAAGAGTCGGGGCCCGCGGGTGGGGGAGAGCCGCGGGGCGCGTCCGCGCGCACTCGCCGGGAGACGGGCGCCGCCCCCGCCCCGCGCCCGCGCCCGCGCCAGCCCCGGGCCAGCCCCTTCCTCGCCGCGACTCGCCGGCTGGCCCCACCCCCTCGCCCGCGGCGCCCAGTGGGAGGCGGGGGCCGGCCCGGCCGAGCGCGGCGCCGCGCTCTGATTTGCTGCGGGCGCGGGGGATCGACAGCCTCAGCGGGTGCCTTCCAGGAGAGAGGGAGGGAGGAAAAGGGGGGAAAAGCGCAGGGCGCCCAAGGCGAGGTCGGCACTCCCCGTCCCCGCGGCTGGCGCAGGACCTCACTCGAGCGGAGCGCCCACGGGGAGCGGGTCGCGGGGCGGCGGCGGCGAGGAGGCGGCGAGAAGGAGTCGGAGGAGGCGAGGAGGCGAGGGCTGCGAAGCCGAGTGGGGTCCCGGCCGCCCCGCGGGCCAAGGTCGACCCCCCGCCCGTGGGCGAGCGCGCCAGCCGGCCCCCTGCCCTAGAGCTACCGCCACAAAGAGAACGCCGGCGCCAGCTCCCCATGACTTCCTAAAGCGCGCGGTCCCCGCCGAGTCCGCTCCCTCCCGGGCCGTGGCCCGCGCCCCCGTGCGTCCCCGCGCGCCCCGACCCGCGCCCCGCCGGCATGGACGTCCACACCCGCTGGAAAGCGCGCCGCGCGCCGCGCCCGGGCGCCCCGCTGCTGTCCCCGCCGCTGCTGCTGCTGCTGCTGCTGTGGGCGCCGCCTCTGAGCCGCGCAGGTAAGGCGCTCGGGCGCGGGGGTGGCTGTCATCCCCGGTCCCCGCCGGCCTCCCTGGCGCGGTCCCCGGGCTCGGGGACGGCGCGGGCCGCCTCTCCGACTGCCAGCCTTGGGCGTCGGGGAGGGAGACGCGCCAGCACGGTACCCCGCGCGCCAAAGTGCCGGCCGGGTGGGGCTGTCGCGCGCGCCAAGGAAGGACCTCGCGTTGGAACAGCCAGAGGGGCTGTCCACGAGGCCGGCAAACTTTGTCCCGAAACTTAGCTTCTCCCACATCACTCGCGCCCGGCCGCAGAACTTCCTCTCCTGAAAACTGGGAAGGGTCGCCCCCTAGAGTCACAGCCCGTCAATTCCGGCCGGGCTCCTGGGGTGAGAGGACACTGGCCACCGGTGGGGGGGGAATCCCAGAAGCTTGAGCCCCCAAGCCCTGTTCTCCCCCCGCCCCCCAGGCCCACTCCAGGCTGGGTCTCTGCTTTCCTAGGAGTCCTGCAATCCTGGCCACTAAGTGCTCCCTGATCCTGGGGAGCCCGGGAGGCAGGTAGACCAGCCCTGCTCCTAATCCCACCCCCAAACCTCCTGACCCCCTGGGAGGCATGTTTTTTTTTTTTTTTTTTTTGGTTTGCCTCCCAGAGATGGGGTTCGCAGAGCAGAGCCGGGAGATGGTGGTGGAGGTCAGGCTGAGTGGCTCAGATGGTGCCCACATGGGGCACTCCTGCCAGAGGTCTCACTTGGAAGGAGCCCTCTCTCATGGGGAGTCTTACAGCTCCCCGCTCCCTCCAACTCAGCCTCCTGATGGGACAGTGGATCTAAGCATCACCTTGGTGGTTACCTGTGGGATGGGTCTTCACATCGCCTCAGACATCAGAGGCCCCAGAAAACCCCCTGAGTCCCCATTAACAGGCAGGAAGACAAGGCTCAGAGCTGCTGGTGCGAGGTCAGGGAAAGTGAGGGGCACAGGGGTGGGGCGGTGGGCTCAGCTGGCCCAGCTGGCCCAAGGGCTCCACTGCCCGCCCCCTTCTGTCCTCCACTTTGTAACTTGAAGCCATGTGGGAAGAATCACTTTCCATGTTCCGCTTGCCAATTAAGATACTCTTTCCCTTTTTCCTGGCATGATGGGTGTGTGGTGGGCCAGAGGGGATGAGCAGGAGTCAGGGTGTCCAGCCAACATGGGGCTGGGGGAGACAAAGGGTGCCTCGCCTAGCTCTGGGGACCTGGTGTCTTATCCCCGGGTGGCCAGCAGCATTCCCAAGATCCTGGGCTAACTGACTCTGCGTTTGTCCCTGGGGGTCAGTTGAAGGTGGAGGACAGTCGTGGTCTCCAGGAAAGTGGTCTGGAGTCCGTTGGGGGATGTGGTCAGGGGGCCCCATGGTGGCCTTAGCCCTGTCCTGCTCTTCAGATGGGCTTTCCCCAGGAACACGGGAGGGAACCCTTCAGGGGAGCCTCCACCCCAAAAAGCTGGGGCTAGGTGCTGCCTGGGGAGCATGCCTTTGGCAGTTTTGGGTTGGGCTCTGCCCCTGCGGTCCCTGCCCCCTCTCCGAGCCCCTCTTCCCCGAGGGCGAGGGCAAGGGCGAGGGCAGCCCCTTGGAAGCGGACGCGTGGCAGAAGGGCTGAGGAATTGCACATTTGGCTTTTGTCAGAAAGACAGTTAGAAAGCATGTGAAGAAGTCACTTTTCTGAGCGGGTTCCCAGACGTGTCCTCACCTCCCGGGGTGAGGCCGGTTTTGAAGTCCAGGGCAGGGCCGCACGGGGCCAGAAGGGGCGGCTGGGCACCCCAGATGAGGGAGGTGGGAGACTGTTCTTCTCTCCATTTTGGGACTTGCCAGATGTTTTCCGAGTTTTCTCTGAACATGGCTCTTTTTTCCTACCTTCTTCTTGGCCAAGTGTGTGAAGGAATGAAAAGTAAGATTGCATTTGGGGCCGGTTAACGTTGTAAGGGGCGGAGGAGAGTATGTGAAATGAAACATGACCCCAATATTTGGAAATTGAGGTCATCTCCTCGGCCTGGCATTGGGTGACTCCGCTCACGTGACTGCTTCTTGCAATAATTTTGTGGGAAGAGTTGTCCAAGTTTTCTGGGGCCTGACAGATATGAAATGGTTAAATTTCCTCTGACTCAATCAAGTTGGCTGGAAAGACACCCTTTTCCATCCTTCCCCCTTCCCCTCCTCCCCAGAAGAGAACAGTCAGTGGGAGGAGCTCAGGAGCCAGCTTGGCTCCGCGGAGCCCTCTCCCTCATCTGGTCCAGATTTCAGTGGCTGGAGGGGCTGGAGCTGTGGTCACTGCCCAGCGGCTGTGACCAGCCGGCAGTGGCCGCGGGCAGGAGTGCCTTCCCCGGGGCCGGAGCACAGAGTGCCTTCTTCTGGGATGCCGCTCCGGGGCTGTTTCTGGGGTGCTGGCCAGAGCCTGCCCCGTTACCCCACCCTGCAGATATTTCTGGACAGGCGCCGAGGCCTCGCCCTTAGTCCCGCACAGCTGATGCCCGCCTGCCCCGCCCCTGCCTTCTGGCCGTCTGGCCCCGCCTCCTCCCTGGATCGCAGACACTGTTGGGTGGAGCCCAGGGGAGGCGGGGAGCAGATGCCCACTGACCCCCGCCCCCCGCTTAATAACAGGACAGCAGAGGCCAGACTAGCGCTGAGCCCCTGAGGTCAGGGATGAGTCACCCCCACCCCTGAGGCACTGGGGTCGAGCCCACACTGGAGCCCTGGGGTTGCATTTAAGGAGCAAGTCAGGGTCCTTCCCCCGGGAGACCCTGGCACCTGGTAATCATGGTAATGGATGTGCTGGCACCTGCCTGGATACATCTGAGGAACCCCAGGTTTTGGGTCTGTCTGACCTCTGCTTCTGGCATGGCCGCGCCTCAGTGCCTCAGACTTGGGGGGGTCAGTGGGGGGGATACCTCTTCACCTCCATTTATCAGCTCTCCGTGGGAGGGACCTGGTGCCCCAAGCAGCAGTGCGGGGGAGGGTCCTGCCCCCTGTGGCCCCAGGGTGAGGGCCCTGTTGCTTTTGCTCCCCCGCCTCCACTCCTTCCTTCCTTCCTCTTTCCTTCCTCTCTCCCTCCTCCCTCCCTCACCCTTCCTCCTTCCCTCCACCCCTTCCTTCCTTCCTCCCTCCCTTCTTCCTTCCTTCCTCCCTCCCTTCTTCCTTCCTCCCTCCCTTCTTCCTTCCTTCCTACCTTCCTACCTCCTTCTCTCCCACTGTCCTTCCTCCCTCCCTCTCCTCTTCCTCCTGCCACCCCTTCCTTCCTTCTTTCCTGCCTCCACCCCGTTTCCTTCCTCCCTTCTTTCTTTCGCTCTTTCCTTCCTTCCTCCCTCCCTCCCTCCCTCCCCCTCTCTCTCTCTCCCCATACTCCCCCTTCCCTTCCTCTCCTTCCTCCCCCCTCCTTCCTTTTTCACTGGAATGCCTTTGAGAGGGACCAGATTGACTGCAGTCTCCACTCTCCTGGTCTTTCTCTTTAGCTGGCTCTTCACTCATCCTCAAGACCTGGCTGGACCCTGGAGGCATTTGCCTTCTACCCAGGCTGACCTGGAGGGTTATGGGAGGACAGAGGTGAAGGGGGCGGGGCTCCTCACTGCAGGAACTCTAAGTCTTCTGGGGGGGGGGACGGGTTTGTTTCACTCTTCATTTTTGTGCCAAGTGTCACGTGTCACTTTACGTGGTCTGGGAGGGCTGGCCCCATTGGGGAGATCTGGGGAAGCTTCCTGGAGGAGGTGATGCTAAACTTGGTCTTTTCTGCCTCTTCTTCCCCTTCCTTAGCAGGTGCCCTCCTCCACCTCTGGCTTTACCCTTGTCCGCCCTTCCTTCTTGGCAGGACATTCCAAACTCTGCTCTGGTGTTCGGTGTTCTCTGGGGCTGCTTCCCTTGGCTGGAAAGCCCCTCATTAACTCGGTTGGCAGGGCGCCCCCAGCTCCGCTTGTCCTGAGAGGGCTGTGCCAGCAGAAGTGGCTGCAGTGAGACAGAGGGGGTCTCTGCGGGGGGGGGATGAATGGAGATCTGGGGGCTTCTTTAACCCTCTCTGCCCCTGCACGCGAGGCTGGTGCACCAGAGCCATTGGATGAGTTCTGCAGACAAACTGACAGCCTTGGCTGGGGGTGGGGGTCTTCTGGCCACGACTTTGGGTTCCTGTGCTGGGGGACAGGCAGTTAGGAGTGGGAAGGGATATCTGGTGGCTGAACCCCAGGGCAGCGTGGACAGTTGTGGGGTCAGTGCTTCTGAGACCCGCTCGGGTGGCTGGTCTGGGCCAGTCATCCTGCCTCATCTTTCCTGTCTGGAAAATGGGGAGAGTTGCTTTGAGGGGTGGTTGTGTGGGATGCCTGATGTAGAGTGAGCCCCTGAGTAAGGGAGGACATGCCATGGCTGCTTTTCAGGCTGGTATTTTTGCAAAAGGAACAGAGCGTGGTGTTACCCGCGCCCCCCGCCGCCGGGCCATCCCAGAAGCAGCCCAGGAGTGGGAGGTGTGGCTGTCTTAGGAGGCACCTCCCCGGAGGGCTCTGTCACCCACAGGCTGGGTCAGTGTGGGCCCCTCGTGTGCTCTTCATCACCTCCTGGACCGTTTGCATGGATCATGAGACAACATACGTGAACACACTTAACAAGCCCCTTGGAGGGGCGGGCACACGCTTGTGTTTCTGAGCGTACCTGTCGGTGCAAGGGCATGCATGTGATGTGCAGATTTGTCTGTGTGTGTAGGTGGGTGTACATGTGCCTGTGGTTTCCCGAGGCCCTTCTGTGTTTGAGGGGCCCGGGGCAAGGTGACATTGTTCTCCTTACCATGAGCGCCACCCCCCCCCCCCCCCCCGGCTGGATGGGAGGCATGGAGATGAACTGTGGCCATGCATGGAGCCCGCTGGGAAACCACGAGGTGGGGGTCCTTCAGCAGGGCTATCAGGGTCCTGCTGGGACTGATCCTTTGACGAGATGTTTCTACTCACAGGAGGGTGGAGATGTGATACTGTACTTTCTCTGTTCCCCCTTATTTGGGTTCCCCCTTAGAAGCTACTCTGGTGGGCGCCTGGGTGGCTCAGTTGGTTAAGCGACTGCCTTCGGCTCAGGTCATGATCCTGGAGTCCCAGGATCGAGTCCCGCATCGGTATCCCTGCTCGGCAGGGAGTCTGCTTCTCCCTCTGACCCTCCCCCCTCTCATGCTCTCTCTATCTCATTCTCTCTCTCAAATAAATAAATAAAATCTTAAAAAAAAAAAAGTTTATAAAAAAAAAAAAAAGAAGCTACTCTGGTGTCCACACTCTGCCAAATGTCCCTTCTAAGATCTCTGGCCTGTCTTGGCTCACGGGGATCCTGAGATCCTGAAGGTGGAGCTGGCTTTGGCCCTTCTCGAAGGCAGACCTACCCCTGCTGGGGGTACGGCATGGGGAATCCCGTGTGGGTGATGCTCAGGGCGGCCATACCTACGGCTCCACTCCTACCAACTGCGCATTTAGCACCACTGGGCTTCAGTTTCCCTATTTTTAAGGAGGGGGTGATGATCCTAAGTCCTGCAGGGTTCTTTGTGGGGGTTCAGTGAATAATGTGTGCAGAGCTCAGAGTGAGCCCAGTTACCACCTCTTCTCCTTCCCAGACCCCGAGGCAGCAAGTATGGGGTCCGGAGCTGAGTTCCCGGCCCTGCTTGCTGGCTGGCTGCATGAGCGGCTCCCTCTCTCTCCCGTGGACGGTCACACTAGCGCCTGCCTCGTGGGAGAAACAGAAGTGGTGACCCAGAAAATGTCCCCTGGTTGGTTTATTAGACCACTTGCTGGGACTCCTGTGGTGTTGAGGCTGGGCGTGGAGGTTGCTCCCTTTCCTCCTCGGGCCACCCCCACTTTACAAGGAGCAACTGGAGTCAGAGATGGGAACGGACCTGCCCGCATCCCACCTCAAGGACTCCGGTCTTCTGCCTCCGAGACGTGACCGGGAGTGATGGCTGGTGCACTGGATGTGTTGGTGCTGGGGGTGCACTGGTGGGGGCTTTGCCCGCTCAGATGCTGTGTTGGCACCCATGCCAGCCCAGGTGGCTGGAGAGCCATTTATGGGACGAACGAATGCAGGGTTGGCTGTGAGTGGGTGTGTGTGGCTGGGTGGTGTGGGTCACGGGGGTCACACCACCTGAGGCACCAGCCCATCAGCTTTGACTCACCCAGTCGTTTTCTGGCAGATCCCCAACCTAAGTAGTAACCCCACATTAGAAGTAAATGTCGTCGCCATTCTTTGGTGACTCAGGCTCAAGAAATGGAACCACAGTCTGACCCAGATTCTCCAAAATTTTATCCTACAGAGCTCCAGGGGGCGCTGCAATGTCTCTGTGTGTGAGCTGGAGGGTCCCTTTGTTTTCTGTTTGCAGCCCCTGTTTTTGGGCTGGAGGACGGCCCTGTCTGGCTTGGGCTTCCCCACCCGCACCTTGGCAATAGGGATCCTGATGACTTCTTTATTATTTTACTGAATGCCCCCAAATGCCATCAGAATGTGTGCATGCAGCACAGGGATTTACACGTTAAAACTCTGAGCCTGAATTGGAAAAATAGCGATCTCACCATGACAGAGAGTGAGCGCTTTAATGTAACTGGAACGTGGGAAGCAATCGTCTTCCATTCTGCCGCGGGTGACGGAGAGGGGCAGCGGGCAGCTCCGGTGGCCGCTCCTTTAGTAGAGGGGTCAGAGGGACCCGCACAGAGGCTGGCCCCTGCCTGGAGACGTGTGGGGTGGCGGCGCTTATGCCCGAAGTGTTGGGGGACTTCCAGCGCGACTCAGATCTGTGCCGGGCACCGGGCAGCAAGTGCACGGGGGAGCAATAGGTGAGGGTCCCGGCCGCATGGGAGCTTCTGGGGCAGTGGGGGAATCAGACTCCCGCCCCGGTGATTGTGTCCAGTGAAGCACAAAGTGGGAGGTAGTGAGTGGAACAATCACCAGCAGGTAGGGCGTGCCAATGGCCAGAGGGGAGGCACCTACCAGCCCCATGGAGCTCTGGCCAATCAGAAGGGAGGCACCTTCCAGCCCCATGGAGTGCTGGCCAATCAGAGGGGAGGCACCTACCAGCCCCATGGCGTGCTGGCCAATCAGAGGGGAGGCACCTACCAGCCCCATGGAGCGCTGGCCAATCAGAGGGGAGGCACCTACCAGGCCCATGGAACTCTGGCCAATCAGAAGGGAGGCACCTTCCAGCCCCCATGGGGTGCTGGCCAATCAGAGGGGAGGCACCTTCCAGCCATGCTGGTGTGGGACCATCACAGATGCTGGTGTGGGTTGCCATTCTCCAAGCCAGGCGAGGGGGCCTTGGCAGCGTGGGGCTTTTGTTTCTGTCCTTGTGCTGGAGAGCGAGGTCCGCGTCCTGCCCACCGTGGGTAGTCTGGGAGCCTTGGCCTATCTCCTTCATCTGATACTGGGCTGCTCACTTCCCGCCGCACTGCGCCTCGCTGAACGCCAAGGCCCCATTGGGGAGGACAGCCAGGCGGCTGTGCACCCAGCGGGCCTCGGGTCAGCTGGGTGGGTTCCTGGAGCTGGGCGTGGGGAGAGCCGGGAGCCCAGAGCCCTGCACAGGGGCCGTGCAGTGAGATGTGGACAAGGAAGGGCCGCCTCTCAGCCCCGGAGCTCGGTTTGGTTGCAGGAAGCCTGAGTCTCACCTCTCACATCCTCCAGGTCTGCGGGGAGAAGTGACTGGGACCTCTTTCCTGCGGGGTTTCTTCCTTGCTTTTCCCTGTTCCTTGTTCTCTGGAGACAGCGTGCAGTGCTGGGGGAGCTCCAGCTTGCTCCTGGGGAGGGAGGCGGAGGAGGTGGTCTCTGGTACCAGCGCCCCGAGGAGACACTGCTGTCCTTCTGAGGAGACAGTAGCGCATCCCAGCTGGTTTTATGCAGAGGAGGGAGGGACGGTGTCTTCCAGTGCCTCTCAGACTGAAAATGCTCGCACCAGAGGGCAGGAGTGGCCAGCCCTTTCTAGGATGGAAGATCAGCAACAGGATTTCCAAATGGAATTATTTTCTAGGGAATTAGTTATTCAGGTTCATAGTTTAGATAAGGGCCCTTTAGCTCAGAAATTACTGCTTGGACAGTGGCTACATTTCCCTGAACGCGGGGAACCTGTGGGGCCTCCTGGGCACTCGGTGTGGTGGGGCCGGCATGGGGGGCGCAAGCAGCGAGCCCCGGGAAGGAGCTGGAGTTGGCCCAGAGTGGGAGGGTGTCGGGGAGGCCGGGGCTCTCTCAGGGTCATCCTCCCTCCCCTGAACAGGTAAGCTGCAGGTTTCAGCATGAATGGTGGTGGTGGTGGGGCACCTACGAGGGGAGAAGGGCCAGGAAGGAAAAGGGGAGGCAGGGACTCCCATCCCCGTGTCTGCCCTACTTTCTTCAGGGTAGCCTCGCCTTCAAGAAGCAGTGATCAGGGGAAATTTCAAAGGTAGCACAGCAACTCCCCACAATGCACGTGGGGTCGCCCAGTGTCTGCCCATGGCTAACCTCATGCCGTCCAGCCCTACCCACTGCCCTCCACCCAGGGACTGTGCCACTGACCCCTGATGTCCAGTCACAATCGGCTGGAGACTCCGCCCAGCACATTCAGCGCGAGTCCTTCCCTCTCTGGACCGTGTCTGTGTGGGAGGGAGGATGAGCTTCCCCACCTGAGGGACCCAGAGATGAGCTCAGAGTTCAGCGTCCTGGGCCAGAGAGCTGTAGCTCCCCTGGGAGCTGGGAGGGCAGGGCGCCTGCATCTTGCCTCTGCCGAGTGCCTGGGCTCCACACCGAGGAGCACTCTTTGTGTCTGAGTTTCCCTATCTGTGAAATGGGCATAGAGACCGTGCCTGTCTCAGAAGCCTGCTGGAAGGACTCGAGGAACTCGCACAGGATGTGCCTAAGGACCATCACAGCACTGGCTCTCACAGTCATGACTGTGGCGTGTCCAGTGCAGGACGAGTATGGGGCCTCCATGTAGGTCGATAGGGGGGAACTCATTCAGGCCTCGGCGCTGAGCTGCTTGGGACTTGCTAAGGTGCCACAGGAGAGAAGGCAGCACCCTTCTGTGTCCTCTTTAGGCCAAGAAAGATGTGGGCCAGGCTCATGGGGCAGCCTCTGGGCTCCCACCTGCTCCAGGCCCTGATGGGACACTCCTGAGACAGGACACTGGGTGTGCTGTTCATGCGTGGCTCTGTGTCCCCGGGGCACTCAGGCTGCTGGGGCCAAAGAGCCGAGGACGGTGTGCGGCCAGGCGTGGCTCGGCCTGAAGGCTGTGGCTGAGGACCGCAGGGAGATCAGAGGCCCCAGCCAGCTGCATGTGCAGTCACCTCATCTGGAGCAGGCTTCCCCCACCCCTCAGGGATGTCCTGGCCCCAAGGGCTGGTCCCGAGACAGTAGCTTTGCCAGCATTTTGCAGAAGGCTGAAGCTCCCTGGGTCTGGGGCCCTGGCCTGGTTGCCTGGTGTTTTCTGGGGTTGACTGGGAGCAAAGGAGGTGGGTGAGCAGGTCCGGTTTCCTGTGAGGTGGGGCTCTGAGTGGGCTCAGTCGGGGACCCCTGAGGATGAGAGCAGGAGGTGGAGCCCAGGGCTGGACCCCGTCCCTCCTGCAGCCCACCACTCCTTTGACTTTTGAAAGGGAAGTTCAGAAGATGAGGGTGGGAAGCACTGATGAGTCAGCACACAGGGAAGAGGACAGCGGCTTCGGAGGCCAAGAGAGCAGGGTGTGGACCCTGGCTGGGTGACCTCTGGTGCTTTACTGGACCTCTCTGATCCGAGTCAGCGTATCTCCAAACCACAGGCAATGGCAGCACGCAGAAAGGCGGCTGGGGGGATTTGCGTTGGTGACCTGTGTGCGGATACAGAGCCCTTCGCGGGGTGTCCTGCCTCCTGCATTCGGGGCAGCAGGGCAGACAGACTCACATCAGTAACAGTAACGTCTGTGCTCAGGGTTGTCACTGTAGTTACTAGCATGTCGTAATAATACCGTATATCGCTGTTGCTATTTTGTGCCCTGGCAGAGCTCAGGGAGCCACGAGTGAGTCGTCAGGGGGAAAGTGGGGACAAAGCTCCTGCGTGCGAGTTCAGGGCTCAGCTGGACCAGAGAGGCGGCTGACCAGTTAGTGCAGACGGCCCAGCTAGTGATGGAGGGGCGAATCCAGGAGGTGTCGGGGTGCATTTGACAGATAATACTCCCTGGGGGGCTCTGCTGTGCAAGCTTCTGCACTGGATACGGGGGCGAATGATCGGGGGGGGGGGGGGGCCCGACAGCAGACAGGCCCAGGCTCCTGGGGAAGGAACTGGATGTCTTACTGGGAGTCAGTGGTCTGCCCTCTGGCCTTGGGGTGGTTTTGCTGATGAACCCACTCAGAACTGGAGGGCTTGAGGCTTCCTGGGGTCGAAGGCTGCTGAGAAGTGGGGGGGCCAGACCCCTGGGGCAGGCTTTGTTGCCTGCTGTCCTGTGGTTGGGAGGGGAACCCCGTGGTCTTGGATCTCTACCATCGGGGGGATGGTGTGCGAACCTGGCAGATTCGTCCTGGGACTCGCAACCTGGAGGATCTCAGGTGTGTCCCAGGGTTCCTTCTGTCCTGGGCAGGTTTGTTGGCTGCTGTTTGCCGGGCCCCTCTGGTGGCTGACGGCACCTGGGGTGGAAAGTGCCAGAACCCAGCCTCCAGAGCCCTGCTTGCCACAGACCACCTTTTTAAGGGCTTTCCAACTTCTCAAAGCTTCCTTGCTCACCAGAAATACAGTGAACGCTGCTTCAAAGTGGAGACACTCCCCATTTTCCTCACTTCACAGCTCCCCATTGTGTCCATGCCACCAGGACCTGCCTGGGGAGAGGAGCCCGCTGGGGGCAGTGCAGGCCAGGACCGAGTGGGGCCCCCCAGCTCCGAATCAGCCCATCCTGACCCTCCCTGCAGCGCCCTGGGCCCCTCCGTGGGGACAGGCTCCCACCTCCCCTTCCTGGGCCTGTCCCATTACAAACAGCAGCCTGGCCCTGGGATGCTGTTGTCCAGGGGCTGGAAGGCACACAGTGGGGGGTTCTTCTCCCCCAAGAGGGCTGGGGACATGGGGACAGGCTGTTTGGCTTGACTGGTCTCTAGGTTCTCGGGCCCGCCCCCTGTTTCTTTGGGCCACAGGTCCGCTGGGGGACAGTCAGGCTCTGGGCCGGGGGGGATTCTCAGCACCCTACAGTCATCTCCTGGTGAACGGACGTAAGCGCAGCAGGAGGGAGGTGCGCTTGCTTGCGAAGTTTCTCTGAAGGTAAAGAGTGAGATTCTCTACGACTTTTCTTCCTTTTGTGCGCCGTTTTGTCGGGATGACATCCTTCCAAGGTGAAAGGTCTCACCTCCATTCTACAGGCCAGAAGACTGAGGCCCACAGAAGCCCTGCCACTAGTAAGTGGCAGAGTCGTGGCCTCTAAAATAGGTCTCGGTTATGGGAATCTGATTTTGTGCAGCCTCTTGGGAACAGGCCCCAGCATGAGGAGGCAGAGTTCAGAGGGCAGACCTCATGGCGGGGGAGGTGGGACTTGGCTGCCTCCTTCCTCTCCAGGACCTTCATCCCTGCAGCAGGGGGCTGGCGGGGGGACGTTGGGGAAGCCTGGTGGCCACTGCGGATGACCTCTCTGCCTGTCATCTGTCTCCCAAGGCCCTGGCGCGTTCAGGAGGAACTGGGTCCTGGGCCCCCGATGTCCTCCCCATACCTCCTGGATGGCCCGGTGTTGGGCCCCGGGGAGAGTGTTTGTAGGAGGGGGTGAACTGCCCCGGTCTGAATCAGTTTTTCCATGTCAGCGGGAAGGAAAGAACGGGGAGAGGATTATAGCCAGGTAGGTCTTGCCTGCTTCCTATCAGCCGACACATGATGAAAGAGGAGTGGGGGCGTCTGTGCAAGCCAAATGTTTTCAAAGATAAGGGTGGGCTCGCCTCAAGCAGTCTTCCCTCTGGGGGTCGTGTGGGGGGTCGAGCAGCCCCTCCGATGTCCCAAGAGTTAAGCTGGTGCGGCCTAGCTGCGGCCTCTCCTTGGCTGGGGAAGCTGAGCAAGGACCTGACCCACATCTTTAAACTATCAACATTTCAGTAAAGGAACTAAAAAGCCCCGGAGAGCCAATGCCCCAAGGCCTGATTGCTGAGCCCGCCCTTTATCTTACTAGCACATTGCCTAGGATGGATCCAAAAAGCCAGGGAGAGTGTGCGGGCTTGCCAAGGACCAGGATCAATTGGTTTTCTCTTCAGATGGGTCATGAGTCCTAGAGAATTGTTCAGTCCCTCAGAAACTTTGCTGCTTGGGGAGCACACCCATCCCGCATGCGCCGGCCAGATGGCTTTGACTTGGAAAAGTTCAGGGAATCTCAATTTATTTGAAACCAAGGGAGTAGGGCATACAGTGTGTATGTGGTCCCGGGCAGGTCTCGTGGGGGGCCACGTCTGGAAGCGGAGAAGTCCACGGGGGCAGGCGGTGGGGGAGCAAGGCCCATGTTCACGGCCACTGCCATGAAGACCCAAACTTCAAGGCCAAGTATGGGGGTGGTTCACCCAGAGTCCCTGCTCGACACGCGGAGATCCAGGCGGGGCTGGGGTGGCTGGTGCTGCCCCTCTCCTGGTGTGCCCTCGATCCTCTGTGCCTCAGTTTCTCCACGTGCACAATGGCGCTGAGGATGCCGCCCCCACAGGTTGGTGCTGACAGTTTCAGGAGGCTCGGTGTAGAGCGGGGAAAGCAGGCGGGGTGTCTGGACCTGGTGGCCTCGCGCAGTGTGTGTGGCGGAGGAGGGGCTCCGTGTGCTTGTGGCCTTGAATGCAGAGCCCGTCACAGACTCAGGGTGTTGGCTGATGTGTTTTGAGCTGGCGTTCCGAAGGATGGTGCGCAGGCGTGAAGGGACCTGGGCTGTTCTGGGGGAGGAGGAGGGGACCGTGCTGGCTGGCAGAGGCGGGGATGTGGGGTGCAATACCCCTGCAGGGGCTAGGGGAGAGAGGAGGCGGAGGATTTGGGATTCGGTCATGCAGGTGTGGAAGAACACCTCCTCTGGGCGCTGGATCGGAGTCTCTGCAGGCTCGTCCCACACAGACATCCATCTGCGCTCGGCCAGGGCCACCATGCTTCAGGCAGCAGTCCGACCATCCCAGGTCTCTTGAGGGCGCCCCCAGCAGATGACCAGTTTGTGGCAGGGCGTGTGCGTGCGGTGGGTGCGCAGGCGTGAGCACCGTCCCGGGAGCACAGAGCTGGCTGGTGCCCCGAATGCGTCCTGTGTGCCGAGGGCTGTATGCTCAGCATTGCTTGCTTCAGCCAACCCCGGGAGGTCGGCACTGGGGGGATGGGTCTGGCGACTCAGCTAACAAGGAGCAGACCTGAGATTTGAACATGGCTCTGAGCACTCCAGACCACCTCCTCCTGCCGAACCCCCTCCTGCTTTGTCTTCTGGATAATCTCCCAGCTGTCACCCAGCCCCTTAGCTGCCATCTCTCCAGATGACCCTCTCCAGCCCTGTTCACCTCACACTCCTTTAGTTCCCAGTAAATAACTTCCAGAAACCCTGTCAGCCCTGTTTTGGAATTCCTTACATGCTGTCAGCTCTCCCTGCCCTTCTCCAGACCACTTCTTCTCTTCTGGGCACGTACCTCGCACCGCTTCTGTTCTGCGGGCCTTCTAGGTGGGTGATGGGGTCGCTCCTGTCGCCGTAAGGGTACCACCTCCTGCTTTTCCCTACCCCGCACGTGCAGCCCAGGATCACGGGCGCGGCGCTCCAAACCACCTCCCCCAGGCGGCTACTTCTGCAGAGCCTGGGCTGGCTCCTCTGGGTCCAGCTCTCGGCTCTCCTGCTCCAGCCCTCCCCGTGCTGCATTTAAGCCCCAACGAAAGCACTGGGCTCCAGGCAATGAGCCTTTCTCCATAAACATTGAAACCTGGTCAATATCTCGGCAAGAAAATAAAAACGAAAATCCTCCGAAGAGGGGTAGTCTGGTGTTTTTCCAGTCCCTTATTAAAATATTTCCTGATCTGATTTCTGCAGCAGTATAAACAGCCAGTGAGTAACTGCTCCCCAGAACGGCCGAGACACCGTGCTGTTCTGGGCAGCCCATCTCTGGGGTATGTCAGGCTCAAGGCACGCACATTTTTCTCGGACGACTCATGCTGGCTCTCCCTCTTGCTGCCCCTTCCTCCCCACTGTGGCTTCCCAGCGCCTGGGGAAACTCTTGGCTGCTGTGTCCGCCCAGCCAGGCCCAGCTGTGCAGGCTTAGCTCCCTCTCAGCGCCCTCCCCAGACCGGCTCGGTGCACAATGCTGTGTGCCCAGGGCCCCCCGGGGATGCGCCCCTTCCATGGGCCCTGGGACAGGGTGGGGGGAGTGAGCACCAAGGGGGAGAGCGGCCGGGCTGGAAGAGCTTCCAGGAGTCCCTCTCCACCCTCATGTCCCGTGGCCCCAGGGCCCTCACGTCCTTTTGGTGCCCCGGTCCCGGCCTCGGCTGTCACAGTGCTCGAAGGAGGGGGCACTGTGGCAGCTGCCCATTTGGATGGGCGAGAGATGACTCTCACGGAACGTTCTCTCTCAGACATGGTTCCCTGGATCTGGCATTAATCACGTCTCTGCTGGGCCACAACCTCTGTGTCCAAGTGTGTAACCGAGCTCCGGGGCTGTGAGTGAGGGCTGTGTGCCTCAGCGTTGAAGGCACTGTGCACAGCTCTGCCAAGGGCGGGGGGCTGAAGACAAGCCCTTCCTAAAATGCAGGTCGGCGTTTACTGAGCACCTTGGTCTGTGCACTGCGAATTGGACACAGCGCCCCTTGAAGGGCACACGGCCTGGCCCTGGGGGGGAGGGGGTGGACCTGGGCTCCCAGTCCCGTGGGTCAGTGCACGGTGACCCCTGGCTTGCCTCCCTTGTGCTGCCCTGTCCTGACACCCCAGGAGAGGAAGGGCAGTGCCTGTGGGGTGCTGGGGACACAGGGGCTCAGAAGTCAGTTGGGGACCCCCGCTGGTGGACTGGGCTGGGCCAGGACCAGGCTGGCCCCTGATCCGCCTGGCTCCGTGTCCCCCTCCACGTCCTTCCCCAGCCCTCCTGGGTTTGCGCACAGTGGCTCTGAGGGCATGTTGGGGCCAGGCTGCTGGTTTGCCCAGAGTCGGGACTTGGGGGTGAGCTCGTGATGCCCAGGGCGTCCAGGGGACATGTGCAGATGCCCAGAGGAGAGGCGGGGCCAGGAGGTGTGGGGGGAGCCCCCACCAGGCCGGGTGGGGAGGGGTGCGCGTCTCTTAGAGGTCTTCCCCCTCTCCTCTTCTTTCTGTAATTATGTATGTTTTTTAATGAAAAAGGATACATTTTTCATTATAGTCATTTTGGAAAACACAGAAAGTATAGAGAAGACAATAAAAATCACCCATAACCCCCAAACTCAAACTCCACTGGGTCTGAGCACGAAGAGTAAGGGACGGAGGGAAGCACATGGTGACTGGCCTGGAAATCAGGGTGCAGTCCATGCAGCGGGGAGGCCTCGCCCCCACCCAGTGTCCTCTCCCTGAAGAGGGGGCCGTGGGGTCCCAGCACAGCTCCTCTGCACTTTCTCCCTTCGCTTTATAAGGACAGCATGCTGTTCTTCGTCATGACTGCTGTAGAAAGCCTGACTCACTTCTAGTGTCTCCTGTGATTGGAAGTTGGGTCATTTCCATTTTTGATATTGTAAGTGCCCGGGCATTCCTGAGGCATGCATGCCTCGGATTTTGCCTGAGCTGCTTCCATCTCAGACACTGGGGTGTCCTCTCTCGGGCTGCCCTGTGAG
>NW_025408864.1:0-37545 GCF_002201575.2 Neomonachus schauinslandi | reverse complement strand
TTTTTTTTTTTCTTTTTGGTGCAATTGTAAGTGGGGTTGTTTATTCATAGACTACTATATGCTTAGGATATTGTATAGAAATCTATTGGTAACCACAAATAAAAAACCTATAATAGATATGAAAAAAGTAAAGAGAAAGAAATCCAAGCATATCACTAAAGAAAGCCATCAAACCACAAGGGGAGAGCAGGAGCAGAGAGGAACAAAGAAGAACTACAAAATCAACTGTAAAACAAGTACCAAAATGTCAGTAAGTACAAACCTATCAATAATTACTTTGAATATAAGTGGACTAAACACTCCAATCAAAAGACATAGTGTGATTGGATAAAAAAGCAAGACCCAACTTACAAAAGACTCATTTTAGACCTAAAGACAACTGCAGATTGAAAGTGAGGGGATAGAGATACATCTATCATGTAAATGGAAGCGAAAAGAAAGCTGGGGTAGCAATACTTATATAGAACAAAATGGACTTTAAAACAAAGTCTGTAACAGGAGACAGAAGGACACTATATAATCATAAACAGAACAGTCCAACAAGAAGGTATAACAATTGTAAATATTTATGCACCCAACATGGGCGCACCCAAATACATAAAGCAACTATTAGCAAGCAAAAGGGAAGAAATTGATAGTGATACAATAATACAATAATAGTTGGGGACTTTAATACCCTGCTTGTGTCAGTGGATATCATCCAGACAGAGTATCAACAGGGAGACTGGTTTTGAATGACACATTGCACAAAATGGACCTAATGGATATATTCAGAACATTCTATCAAAAAACAGTAGAATATACATCTTTTCAAGTGCACATGGAACATTCTCCAGAATAGATCACAGGTTACAAAACAAGTCTCAACCAATTAAAAAAGATTGAAATCATATCATGCATCTTTTCTGACCACAGCGCTGTGAAAGTAGAAGTCAACCACAAGAAAAAATCTGGAAAGACCACAAATAGATGGAGGTTAAATTACATGCTACTGAACAGTGAATAGATCAATCAAGAAATCAAAGAGGAAATTAAAAAAATATATGCAGACAAATGAAAATGAAAATACAACAGTCCAAAATCTTCAGGATGAAATAAAAGCTATTCTATGAGGGAAGATTATAGCAATATATGCCTACCTCAAGAAGCAAGAAGAATCTTGGGGCACCTGGGTGGTTGTTAAGCGTCTGCCTTCGGCTTAAGTCATGATCCCAGGGTCCTGGGATCGAGCCCCGCATGGGGGTTCCCGGCTCAGCGGGGAGCCTGCTTCTCCCTCTCACACTCCCCCTGCTTGTGTTCCCTCTCTCACTGTCTCTCTGTCAAATAAATAAAATATTAAAAAAAAAAAAAAAAGAAGCAAGAAGAATCTCAAATGAACAACCTAACCATTACACCTAAAGGAGATAGAAAAAGAAGAACCAATGAAATCCAAAGCCAGTAGAAGGAAGGAGATAATAAAGATTCAAGCAGAAATAAACGAAGTAAGTTTCAAAAAACCTGAGTAGAACAGATGAATGAAATCAACAGCTGTTTCTTTGAATAGATCAACAAAATTGATAAAACTTTTGCCAGACTCAGAAAAAAAGGAGAGAGAGAGAACTCAGAATCAGAAATGAAAGAGGAGAAATAACCAACACCACAGATATACAAAGGATTATGAGATAATGTAATGAAAAATTATATTCCAACAAATTGGATGACCTAGAAGAAATGGATAAATTCCTAGAAACATGTATCTCCCAAAACTGAAACAGGAAGAAATAGAAAATTTGAATATACCAGTTATGAACAATGAAATTGAATCAGTAATCAAAAAACTTCCAACAAACAAAAGTCCTGGACCACATGGCTTCACAGGCAAATTCTACCAAACATTTAAAGAAGTTTTTTTTTTTTTAAGATTTTATTTATTTGACAGAGAGAGACACAGCGAGAGAGGGAACACAAGCAGGGGGAGTGGGAGAGGGAGAAGCAGGCTTCCCACGGAGTAGGGAGCCTGATGTGGGGCTCGATCCCAGGACCCTGGGATCATGACCTGAGCCAAAGGCAGATGCTTAACAACTGAGCCACCCAGGCGCCCCTTAAAGAAGTATTAATACCTATTCTTTTCAAACTATTCCAAAAAAAAGAAGAGGAAGGAAATCTTCCAAATTCATTCTGTGAGGCCAGTATCACCCTGATTAAAAAAACAAAACAAAACAAAAACATGAAGACACTACAAAAATAAAAAACTACAGGCCAATATCTCTGATGAACATAGATGCAAAAATTCTCAACAAATTAGCAATATATTAAAAAAATCATTCACCGCAATCAAGTAAGGTTTATTCCTGGGATGCAGTGGTGGTTCAGTATTTAAAAAATCAATGTGGTATAGCACATCAACAAGAGAAAAGATAAGAACTATATATCATTTCAGTAGACACAGAAGAAGCATTTGACAAAGTACAACATCCATTTATGATAAAAACCCTCAACAAAGTAGGTTTAAGGGGAATATACCTCAACATAATAAATGCCATATATGAAAATCCCACAGCTAACATCATACTCAGTGAAAAATGGAATTTTTCTTCTACGATCAGGAACAAGACAAGGATGTCCACTGTTACCACTTTATCATAGTACTGGAAGTCCTAGCCACAGTAGTCAGACAGGAAAAAGATAGAAGGCATCCAAATTGGGAAGGAAGAAATAAAACTATCACTGATCCTCTTATTGCCTCTATAGTTTTACCTTTTCCAGGATGCTCTATAGTTGGAATGATAGAGTATGTAACCTTTTAAAAAAGGACTGGCTTTTTTACTTAGCCCGTATGCACTTAAGTTTCTTTCATGTCTTTTTATAGCTTGATCCACTCTTTTCTTTTTAGTGTTGAATAACCTTCCATTGTCTGGATGTACCATAGTTGGTTTATCCATGTACCCGTTGAGGGACATCTTGGTTGCTTCCAGTTTGGGGCAATTATGAATAAAACTACTGTAAATGTTTTTGTGAACATAAGTTTTTAACTCCTTAGAGTAAATACCCAGGAGCCCATTAGTATTTGTTTGGTAAATCTATCTTTAGCTTTGTAAAAACCTGCCAAAATCTTCCAAAGTGGCTGTACCATTTTGCATTCCTACCAGCAATGAATGAGAGCTCCTGTTCTTACATCCTTACCAGCATTTGGTGTTGTCAGTGTTTTGGATTTTGGCCATTATAATTGGTGAATGATGATAAATTACTGTTGTTTTAATTTGTAATTTCTTGATGACATATGACATTGAGTATCTTTTCATATGCTTACTTGCCATCTGTATATCTTTTTTAATGAAGTGTCCACGTTTCTTGTCCATTCTTTAACTGGGTTGTTTGTTCTCTTATTGTTGAATTTTAAGAGTTCTTAGTATATTTTGGATACAAATCCTTTATCAGATATGTGTTTTGTAAAGATATGCTTTGAGTTTGTGGCTTATCTTTTCATTCTCTTAACTGTGTCACAGAGCAGAAGATTCACAGAGCAGAAAATTCTAATTCTAATGAAGTCCAACTTATCGGTTTTTTCTTTCATGAATTATTCTTTTGGAATTGTATCTGAAAACTCATTGTCAAGCCCAAGGCCACCTAGATTTTCTCCTATGTTATCTTCTAGAAGTTTTATAGTTTTCCATTTTACAATAAGGTTTGTGATTCACTTTCAGTTAACTTTTGTGAAAGGTATAGGGTCTGTATGAAAGGTAAAGAGTATGTATCTAGATCATTCATTCATTCATTCATTCATTTATGCTTCTGGATGTCCAGTTGTTCCAGAACCATTTGTTGAAAAGACTCTCCTTTCTCCGTTGGGTTGCTTTTGCTCCTATAATTTTCCTTTCTTGTAATGTCTTTATCTGGTTTTGGTATTAGGGTACTGCTGACCTAGTAGAATGAGTTAGAAAGTATTCCCTCTGGTTCCATTTTCCGGAAGAGACAATAAAGAATTGCTATCATTTCTTCCTTAAATGTTTGGAAGAATTCCAATGAAACCATCTGGGCCAGATGTTTTCTGTTTTGGAAGGCTATTAATTGTTGATTCAATTTCTTTAATAGATAAAGGCCTATTCAGACGATCTATTCTTATATGAGTTTTGGTAGATTATACGTTTCAAGGAATTAGTCCGTTTTATCCAAGTAATCAAATTTGTGGTCATAGAATTGTTCATAAGTTACTTATTTTCCTTTCAATAGCCATGAGGGCAGTAGTGATATCTCCTCTTTCATTTTTGATATTAGTAACTGGTGTTTTTTTCTCTTTTTCTTTTGGTTAGCCTGGTTGAAGGTTTATCAATTTTGTTGATCTTTTCAAAGAAGCTACTTTGGGTTTTTTTGATGTTTTCTATTATATCTGTACTTTCAATTTCATTGATTGCTCTGATTTTTAGTAGTTCTTTTCTCCTGCTTGTTTTAGGGTTATATGGCTCTCTTTCTCTAGTTTTCTAAGGTAGAAGCTTAGATAACTGATTTTAGAACTTTCTTCTCTAATGCATTCAATGCTATAAATTTCCTTTTAAGCACTGCTCTCACTGAATTCTACATGTTTTTATAAATTTATTTTCATTTAGTTAAAAATATATTTTTTAAAGATTTTATTTATTTATTTGACAGAGAGAGAGACAGAGAGGGAACACAGGCAGGGGAGAGTGGGAGAGGGAGGAAGCTGACTCCCCACTGAGCAGGGAGCCCAATGCGGGCCTCGATCCCAGGATTCTGGGATCATGATGTGAGCTGAAGGCAGACGCTTAACGACTGAGCCATCCAGGTGCCCCTAAAAATATTTTTTAAAAGATTTTATTTATTTATTTGAGAGAGAGAGAGAACAGGGGAGGGACAAAGGGAGAAGGAGACTCCCCAGTGAGCAAACTCCCCACTGAGCAGGGGGCTCCATCCCAGGATCCTGGGATCATGACCTGAGCTGAAGGCAGATGCTTAACTGACTGAGCCACCAGATACCCGTAGTTAAAAATATTTTTTAAATTTTCTTGAAACTTTTTCTTTGACCCATATGTTATTTAGAAGTATGTTGCCTAATCTCCAAATACATCGTTTTTTTTAAAATTTTTTATTGTTTTGTTAATCACCATACATTACATCATTAGTTTTTGATGTAGTGTTCCATGATTCATTGTTTGTGTATAACACCCAGTGCTCCATGCAGAACATGCCCTCTTTAATACCCATCCCCAGGCTAACCCATCCCCCCACCCCCCTCCCCTCTAGAACCCTCAGTTTGTTTTTCAGAGTCCATCGTCTCTCATGGTTCGTCTCCCCCTCCGCAAGTACATGTTTTTTTTCAGGTACCTTTTTATTATTAATTTCTTTTAATGCAATTGTGGGATGAGAACATACTCTGTATAATTTCTGTTCTTTTAAATGTGTACAGCTGTGATTTATAGCCCAGAATGTGGTCTGTCTTGATGAATATTATATGTGAGCTTGAGAAGAATGTTATTGTGCTGTTAGATGAAAGATTTATAGTGTTTTTGGTTTCTAGAATTTCCTTTTGATTTTTTTCTTGGAGTTTCTATCTTTGCTTACATTATCTGTAAGTTCTTTCATGTTGTTCACTTTTCCTGTTAGAGCTCTTAACATACTGATTATAGTTATTTTAAATCCTGACCTGGTAATTCTAAAATCATGTAAATCTGAGTCTGTTGCAAAGCTTGCTTTGTCTGTTTGAACTATGTTTGTTTGGTTTTTGCCCATTAATATGCCTTTTAATTTTTTGTTGAAAGCCAGGCAAAGCATTGGGTAAGAGGAACTGTGATAAATAGGTCTTTAGTATTTTGTTTATCAGGCTAGAAGTTAGACTGTTTTTGTTTGCTGTGGCTTCAAGTGTCAGTTCTTCTGTACCTTTGTTTTTGTTCCCTCTCTATATTTGGGTTTTCCTAGGAACTTTTTAAATAGTCTGTGTCTTGCAGCTATCTTAGTTGTAATCCTTTATTATCCTGGAGCTCTGTTGATATGGTGGTAAGATATTGGGAAGGGAAAGTGTTATAATTATTTATACACACACACACATACGTGTGTGTGTATTTTATAGCAAGAGTCCCTGGGCTATGACGTTCAGAAGAGTTTCTTGGGCTCCCCACCACCACCACCACCATGTGAGACTGAAAGACTAGCAGAGGCTGGCATTGGTTCATTGTCTTTGCTCTCGTCAAATAAAGCTTTTGCAAAGTAGTTTCCCTTGGGAGCTGGTCTTTGTTACGGAAAACAGAAAGAAAAGTAGAATGCTCTAGGCATATTTCAAAATGGATAATTTCCCCCTGTGTATATTTCAAAATGATTACTTTTCCTCCTTCCAGTGCTGGAAGCAAGAGAGGATTTTTCTCAAATGCTCACCATGACACCCTGATGGGTCTCTTGAAGGTAAAACTCATGAAAGTATGGAGATCTCCCTAAGGCTTAGCCCTCTGATGTTTTTAACTTTCAAGCCAGTTCACACTGAGTGTCCAGCAATTTGTCGATTACAATTTAAGCGTTCCTGTGGGTGCTGGCTCCAGACAGTAGCTTCTGTTCCTGATAAGTGATGAGTCTCTGTATTTGCCTGTCTCCAGTTTTTGAGGAAGTGGTTTGCTCTGTGATCAAAATTTTCTTATGGATCTAAGAAGAGTTGATTTTTAGTTTGTTCAGATTTCTTGTTGTGAGGACAGGAGTGATGACTTCCAAGCTCTTTACATGTTGGAGTGAAAATGAAAAGCTTTCTATATGGAATTTAGATCTAAATATGAAAAGTAAACTAATAGAGCTTCTGTAGTAATCACATAAAATTATATCTTCATGACTTGAGGTAGACAGGTATTCTTAAACAGGTCAAAAAAAGCACTAGTTATAAAGATGGATAAATTGGACTTCATTAAAATTTAAAACTTCTAAAAAAAAGAATAAAATTTAAAACTTCTGTTCATTAATGGACATCATTGAGATGGTGAAAATATAACTACAGAGTAGGAAAAGATATTTACAGTACAAATAAGGATTAAAATCTAGTATAAAGAACTCCTACACCAAAGACTTATATTCAGAGTATGAGAACTTCTACAAATCAAAAATAAAAAGACAGCCCAATTTTTAAAATGGACTGAAGTCTTGACCAGGTACTTCCCAAAAAGGGCATCCAAAAAAAAAAAAAAAAAGGAAAGGAAAGGAACGAGAAAGAAAGAGAGAAAGGAAGGAAGGAAGAAAGAAGAAAAGAAAAGGAAATATTATTAAATACTACTCACAATAAAGATTGCCATGGAAGCGGTGTGTGGGATGGGTTGGGAAGAGGTAAGAATGAAGGATCAGGAGTTACTAGCAATAGCCATGTGAGAGGTGAGGAGGGCCTGAACTGAGGTAGTTTGGTTAGAGAAGCTGGCACAGTAAGCTGAAATCAGGAGTGCAGAGGAGTAGCAGGTTTGACCGTGGGCGGCGGAGGGCTCAGTTTGAAACACGTCAGTGGGGCACCTGGGTGGTTCAGTCATTTAAGCATCGGACTCTTTATTTCAGCTCAGGTCATTATCTCAAGGCTGTGCCATCAAGCCCTGTATCGGGCTCTGCACTGGGCATGGAGCCTGCTTAAAATTCTCTCTCCCTCTCTAACAAAAACAATAACAGCAACAACAAAAAGACTTCATTGAAACGTGTTGGGATTCAGTGCCCTTTGGGATACCCAGGTAGAGATGTTTCATAAACAGTTCAGATGTCTAATTTCAACACTTATGGTTGTCATTTGATAGTTTCCACAATCTGCCTCAGTAAAGTGAGTCAGCAAATGAAATCATTTTACGTGTAACACCCTCCTTTACACAAGAGTTCCTTATATCATTTATGTAAGTGAGAAACAAGTGTCTTAATGAGTATCATGCTGTCCACTGATGCTTTATCCCACTTAAGGTGAATTTTTATGGCACAAATTTCCCCCTCAGAAAAAAGGCACAAATTCTTGCAAGAACTATAAAACTATAGAGATGAAGATTAAATGACCAAGGGCTATAATTCATTATTATCAAAGATTTTGGAGTTTAAAAATTATACTGTTGGAGTTCCAAGGTAATTATATGACTAAGAAATATTTTTCTTCCTTTTCCATCTATACACCCAGTGTGAAAAGATATTGAGATAGAAGAAAGAAGTCTTAATAACAATTTGAGATTACACAATAAAAACTTTCCTTATCAAGAAAACCTAATCAGATGATATACAAGCTACTTTAGGTATAAAGTAGTTGGTTGCTACTCCAACTCCCCAGGAGTTCATGAGTGGCTCTTATACATTATTTTTTATATACATTTATATATATATGTCATTAGTCTTTAAATTATAATCATTTGCAGCATAAGAGACAATCTGAATAGAGCATCGCCCTTAGATGACACAAGAATAGAGACTATATTAATAGTGGAAGAAGTCCAAATTTCACCCCATCTGCACAGTTGAGTCTGCCAGATCTTGTTAGATTTGCTTGATTGAGAATGTCTTTCTCTCTTTCTCTGTGCCCTACGCAACTTCACAAAGTAATCCTTAGACTTGGAGCCCAGGGTGATGGCAGTATCATTTAGGGCTTGGTTATTAAGTTGTATGACCAATATGTCAATGAAAGGAATTTATATTCGTAGACAATTCATAACAAATCACTTGTACTTCTTTTCTTAGGATGTTATCACTGTCCCTGCTTTGGGCAAAAAAAATCTAATAAGGAAGTTACATGATTTCTAAAACCATGTTGTCGTCAATCAGTAATGGAGTTTGGACCAATACTGGGAACATCTAGATACTGATTCAAGACCATGTCAGTTCTCCAACAGAAATGTTTTTAACTTACCAGAATTTCAGTAAAATATGAATGATGGCAATTTTTTTCTTTTTGAAGAGAAATTTAACAATCTTTACATAGATAGCTGCTTGAGAATTAAAAAATGAAACAAGGTTGAAACCTAATGCAAGAGTGCTTATCTTAGGTTTTGTGGTATAAATTGAATGAAATATAAAATAAAAGCATAAGTTGGGAGGAGTTAAAAGGGGACACTAAAGAATATGTCACTTGCCCCCATATCTTTCTTGTTTTTCTGATCAGGTTACAATTTTCCGCTTTTTTTTTAAACTTTTTCCCTATGAAATCCAGCCTCAACATTGGAAAGTGGTAAAAGCAATTTTGACACCCAGTGGAGAAAGAAAGGAAGGAAGAACAAAGAAAAAAAAGATGTTAAGAAAGGAAGTAGGGTGCCTGGGTGGCTGAGTCAGTTAAACGTTCGGCTCAGGTTATGGTCCCAGAGTCCTGGGATCGCGTCCTGCATCGGGCTCCCTGCTCAGCGGGGAGCCTGCTTCTCCCTTTCCCTCTGCCTGCCGCTCCCCCTGCTTGTGTGTGCTCTCTCTCTCTCCGTCAAATAAATAAATAAAATCTTAAAAAAAAAAAAAAAAGGAAGAAGGACAGAAAGAAGGAAGGGAGGGAGGGAGGGCAGCAGGAAGAAAGGATAGAAGGAAGGAAAATCTAGATACAGAATATAACAGGAATGGACTAACTTCCAAAGGTTAAGGCCACATAGGCTGAAAACATTTGGGCTCTGATTTTAGAGGAACTCTACCCATACCTAGAGGGACTTTTGACTAAAAACTGTGAAATTTAACATTCTGTTATGAACGTTTAATGATACAAGGGAGTTTTATTAATGTATTCAAGGTCAAGAAATGTTTCTTTTAAAAATACAAGGATGTGAATCCTCCTTTGTCAAACTCATTAACAGAAAATGGTATCGTTATTATTTGTCAGTGGATTCCAATCAATTATTATCTAATGCAAAAATAATCCCGGAGCTAAGATTAAGTATTGTTTAAATCATGGAACCAAGCCCTATAGTCAGACATGACCTCAATAATGCAAATGTATTTGTGAATAGCTGGGAAGACAAATTCATTTATAACAACAGACAGTGTCAGGAGAAGATTAAAATATATATGCACCACATAGATGAAATAATTGTAATCAGGACAGTGGAATTACCACAATTGGAGAATTTCACTGAATAGCTGAATTTCATGTATAACACAATCAAATTTTCTGCCTCATTCAGTCTCACCAGTGTTCATTTCCTGGATGTTCTGATTAATTTAAACTGTGGTTAATTGAACACTGAAATATTCGGAAAACTATAGACAGGAAAATTTTTCTGTGGATAATTTCCACCTGTACTTGTAAGACTTAGAGGCCATATAGATAGAATGAGATAGGCAAGATGAATTACATTTTTACTAAATGTCCGTCTGAAAGTAAGAGATTTTATTTGTGGGATGTAAAGGAAGGAGCTATAAAAATACTAAGGTTAAAGCATTTGTTTGTAAAGAGGAATATAAATAGTTATGAATGAATTTCAGTGTTCATTGGTAGAAAAGATTTTAGACAATTTATAAGTTGCAGTCTTGAACTAGGCTTGCATTCATGTGTTATTTTCTTATAAAGGGAATTTGCCATTCAAGTGCACTTTGAAAGCTAGTCATTCTTTTCATCGTGCTTAATGGGCTAAAATTAGAAGTATTTTTTAAAACAGCTATCCATACTTAGGTACTTGTAGATTTATTGATTCTCAGTTTTCAGATCTAGACAGATAATTAAAAAACACTGGTTACCTCAATCTATACATTTCTCCACTGTACCCTATGTCCCCACGCCTTTAACTAAATTGCTCAGTAGTCCTGCATTGCTGCCAGTAGTCATCAGGCAGTATTTTCATAATATAAATAACTGGAAGGATGATATTTTCATAGTTTTGGTAATTTACTGCTGTTGAAGTTAATGTCATAGGACACGTTATTTCTTCAGGTAACATCATATCTTTCTTTGACCAGAATGTGGAAGCCAGTCCCAGTTATCTCACTCCATTACTAGAACAATGTATTGGTAGTCATAGATTCACAATGCTTAAAGGTTTATTAAAGCTCTCTTAAAGATGAATTCACCCAGTCCTGAATCTACATAATGTCGACCAACCATTTGCCACTATTGTCATTTCAGTGGTAATGTTATTAATGTAAACATTTATCAGTAACATCAGTCTGTGTTATAACATGCCCATATGTGTTATCTTTTAATCCTTGTGACCATGAGCCATTGGCATGCTATCCTGATTGGATTCAATAATCAATAGACATTCTAGAACATCTGAATTGTTGAGAAGGGGTTCGTGAGGACAGTCTGAGGTCTGCCAGTAGTTATTAACAAGAGAGAGAAGCAGAAGATAAGAGATGGGATGTTAAATGGTGATAACCCTTGATGTTTACATTTGAAGTAATTCTGTAAAAGGCATGAAAATATCAAATGTTACTCCTGTAAGTAACCTTGGTCTGTCCAGGCTGATACTCTTATTTTACAGGTAAGGAGCCACAGTGGTTCATTGACTACTCCAAGATCACACAGCTAGTGAGGGAATATTCTCTGGGATCCCAAGTGAAAAGCAGCATAGCTGGAAGTGGAGGGAGTGAGAAGTAGATGGAACAGTTCATAAGACTATGTTAAGACTATGATGAAAGGACATTGGAGGAAACAGTGAAAGAGCAAGAATGTGATGCTTACAGAAGGTATTCAGAGGGTGGTGTCTTTTTTGTGTACATGCCCCCACCACACCATGCACAGTGTTCTGCCCCAGTGTTAGAACCTGCCTACATGTTTGTCTGAAGTCCTGTGGTCTTTCTGTCTCTCTTACTCTCTAGTGACTCAACTGGCTGTGTATGTGTGTGTGTGTGTGTGTGATTATTTACATTTTGACCGTTACCTCATTTATTTACCCCCAGCATAATGACAACAGATTGAGAGTTAACAAAAGAGAAAGAAAGAGAGGGAGGGAGGGAGGGAGGAAGGAAGGAAGGAAGGAAGGAAGGAAGGAAGGAAGGAAGGAAGGAATCGTGCAATGTATGACAACTTGGATGAACCTTGAGGACGTTATGCTAAGTGAAATAAGCCAGTCACAGAAGACAAATATTCTTTGATTTGATTGGATCATGTAAGCACGATTCTACTTATGTAAGGCATCTAAAATAGTCAAGCTCATAGAAGTAGGAAATTGAATGGTGGTTTTCAGGAACTAGGGGGAGGGGAAAATGGGAAACTGCTAATCAACAGCTATTAAGTTTTAGTCATGCAAGATGAATAAATTCTACAGTTGTGTGCTTATAATTTACAGGCTGTATTATACACTTAAAAATCTGTTTAAGAGGGGGGCGCCTGGGTGGCTCAGTTGTTAAGCGTCTGCCTTCGTCTTGGGTCATGATCCCGGGGTCCTGGGATCAAGCCCTGCATCGAGCTCCCTGTTCCATGGGAGGCCTGCTTCTCCCTCTCCCACTCCCCCTGCTGGTGTTTCCTCTCTCACTGTGTCTCTGTCAAATAAATGAATAAAAGCTTTTAAAAGGGGCACCTGGGTGGCTCAGTCTTTAGGCGTCTGCCTTTGGCTCGGGTCATGATCCCGGGGTCCTGGGATCGAGCCCTGCATCGAGCTCCCTGTTCCATGGGAGGCCTGCTTCTCCCTCTCCCACTCCCCCTGCTTGTGTTCCCTGTCTCGCTTGTGTCTCTCTCTGCCAAATAAATAAAATCTTAAAAAAAAAAAATCTTTAAAAAAAATCTGTTTAAGAGGATAAGGTCTTATGTTAAGTGTTCCTATCACAATAAAATTATAAATAACTTGCTTCTAATCTCAAAAAGCATTTAAATTTAAGAATGAGTAAAAAAGAAAGATAGTTACCACAATTATTTAAAGAAAACTTGAAATATTGTAGGTATTTTACTGATTACCTGTCCCTTAACTATAATGAAACAATTAGACAAGTGTGCCTTGATCTATTTATTTTTCCTTTTTGGTTTTTGTAGAAATTGATGGAATCTTTGAACATCTGCTACAGGAAGATAATGAAACTAGTGATTTGGGACAGTAGAAGAACCCACGGGAGGAAGTTTCACATTTGGTGAGGCAAATATAATTTTTACAGGGCTTACTGCTTTTGAAAGCTCTTGAAAATTTGCTCAGTGGTTTTGTGACTCCTGGAGCATATCAAACATTGAAAAGCTATCAGTGAACAGGATGAGAAATTCTCTTCCAAATGCAGTTAGAGGCACTGGAAAAACTAGCAATTCTAAACCTACTGCAAAATCAAAATTGCTCAAAAGAACTACCATCCCAAGATGTTTGTTTCTCCTGTCAGTCAACCAAGATGAATGGTAAATTCAAAAAGTCTTACTATTGTTGTTTTGTCCATCCATCTGTTCCTCTATCTGTTGTTCATTTATCCATCCAGTGTCTATTGTGTGCATGATGGAATGCTAGGTGGTATACTAGAGTATTCTAGATACTATAGAGCATCAGCATGCTCACAAATTTCCTTTGACTTTAGACTAAGTTCTTCATGCCTTTTCAATAAAATATGCCACAGAGAATGTAATAACTAAACATAATCCTTCCAAAGCAGAGCAGAATATGTATGAATTATTAAGTCTTGGCTGTGTCTGAAGTTTTAGGGCTAAATGTTATAAATCATTTTGTTTTAATGCAAATAATGCATTAATCTATTTAATTTGTTAAAAATTCAAATATTCCTGACAAAGCAAAAGTGCTGTTTCCCAGCCCAGGTGTTGGTGTGTATCCTTGCAGATGGAAATATACACATTTCCATAGTTTTTATGTCAGACTGTTGTATGTATTTTTCTGCATCCCTCTTTTTGCACTTAATACATCTAGGAGATCATTCCTTCATCATTGCAGTCTCTGTGGTTATTAGAGAATGTACTTTTATCATTGGTTTAGTCCTATTCATGTATCAGGCAGAAAGAGAAACTATGATATTCATCTTGACTAATAGTGAATGTTGTAAGGCAACTGTAGAGGGATTGACAATTTTCTGGTGGTTTTCATTCTCAATTTCTGTCCTTCTACTGAAGAGTTGAAAAGTAAACATAGACAAAAATGTAAACATTGTTGCCTGCATAAGAAGGTTAAAATTGCAGTTCTCCTGATAGAGTTGTCATTGGGGAAGACGTCCTCTGAACTTTATAGTGACTGACAAATTGGCTTAGGACAGGCAATACATATCTTCTGGCTATAAATTCTAAGGTGATTGATAAGGGATATATCGTATTCTCTCTCTCTCTCTCTCTCTCTCTGGGATAATGAGTTTCATGGTTGATTAGCTTTGTGGCTGAGAAGTTAAACTCTTACATGTTAGAACAAATGCCTCAGTAAAACCATTTGAAATCCGGCAATGCTGAATGCAAAGTTATTTTAATAGTTTTCTCCTCTTTGCAGGATGATTAATCCTATTACGATTTCACCAATATATTTTATATTGAAAGCTTAATCATTTTCTAATAAATTACAAAGAATGGAAGAAGCTGGCTGGTCTATTTCCTTCTGTTGTGCTAGTTCTCTTGCCTCCTTTGCACTCTGGTGAAAGATGTTGATGTATAATTTCCGTAGATGCCATGATCAATTATGTCATTATAAATGGTTTATTCTAGCTGGGCATCCAGAACCACAGGAAAAAGAATACAATTTCATTCACAAAGAAGACTGAACCAACTTTGACTTCTGCATCAAGTGCTTGGAGTTGGTTAACTCTGCCAGTTGTGTTTAGTCCTGGGTAGAATGCGGTCTCATTCTGCAACTGTACTACCAAATCCTAGCTTCTCAATGTTAGCCAGACCTGCCTTCTATCCCCAGGGGCCTGAGTCTCCTCCCAAAGCCCAGGGGAGTGTAAACAAATCCCTGTGTCTCAGGGTTACATGAAAAGCCAAGTCATCATCCAACACAATAAAATAAGCTGGTGAAGGAAAGAACCAATCAAACCTCTTTGATTCTAAGACTTAGGGAAAGCTCTTAGAAAACCTCATAGCCTGCCCATCAGAGCAGAAAAAAGGCTCCAATTAAATGGGAAGAGTACTCATTTTAAGTACTCTAAAATGTTAAGATTTTTAAAATACAGTGCTTAACATTCTGTAGAGCTACAACAAAGAATATGCTAACCTTAGTATTTACATGCCAAGCCTGCCAAGCCATTTCATAATGTACCTTTAAAAATTTTCAAGCTTTCTTACAAAAGACATTGCCTCCCTCCCCTGCTGATGTCCGGCATGTTCCCAGGCATGTGAATTGTATAATTTTGAAGTTCCAATAAGGCTGGTAGCTTGAAGGTAAAGCTGCCAATACTACACAATGCTCGGAACTGTTACTGCTGAATGGCTTATTTTCTATCATGATATTTTCTCTGTATGACTTAGCCTGAATAGACCACTTTTTTGTCAGGCTGGTTTCATGTACATTGTCTATGTTCTGGAAAGTGGAATTAACGGCCTGTTGGTTCCATTTCTATTATCCCTACCTATACAAAAGGATGTCCCTCTTTAATAAACCATCATGTTCTTACATTCCTTCCATTATAACCTATTACTGGTAGTTTAATTAAGCTGTTGATTCTGGTATTTAATAAATTAATTTCTATTTTTTACATGGCTGTAGAAATTCTTTGTTATTACCCTAATTATATGTTGGAATTAGAATCTTTCCAAAACTTTATAGATAACATAACCAGAGCACTGTCCACTAGAGTGAAATAATATTAGCAGAAACTCAAAGATTAAAAAAAAAGATAGAAGGTTTTAAGAATAGCTTAGGACTGTAGTAAAAAAATACAAGTACCATAATTAGAAAGATAAAACTTTAGAGCTAAAACAGGGACCTTATGAGACTAACTAGTTGACCCCTCATTTTATACATTAAGAAACATGAGGTGCAGAGAAATGAGAAGTCTGTCCCAAATCACGTAACTGAATCAGTAGGAGAGGGGGGGACCAAATGTGTCATTTGATTCAGTCAGAGATCTTCCAGTTTTACATGTGGAATCTGGAATGCACCATTTTAAAACTCATCTGTGAGGCAAACATAGCACATTTTAAAATATTTTTCTAAATTTTTGAGTCTATGGGTAATGTGTCCTAAATATATAATTGTAATATAAGATTAAAATAGCACTCAAAGATCTATTTATGTCAATTGCATAAATGATACACTTTAAAAAACATTTATGAATATGTATTACCATTATTAATGATGTCTTAGATCTCTAATGAGTATTTGTGTGTGTGTGTGTGTGTGTGTGTGTGTGTGTGTGTGTGGTTGTAAGTACACAAATTCCTTTGTGAGAAAGAGGAGCAAATGGATTCAGGTACAATCAGAATCTCTGAAACTCTTTTGTCTATTTCTGGCATCCGCTTTGACCAGAATAGCTTTTTGAAGTTTAGAAGTGTTTGCTGTCTTTTTCTAGTTGGTGATTATATATTCAATGACAATTTAAAGCGAAGTAGGAATGTGGGGCAGGTTAACTTATTTGTCCTATCATCTTTCCACCTATCTGGTTGGGTTTGGGAGAGCAATAAATAGCACCTCTTTGCCCTTGCAGGTTCTGAACAAAATAAATAGAAGAGCCAGCTGAGAGAGAAAAAGTGTCACACAGCTCTATGCCCATGGAACGGAACATAAAGCATTGGGAAAAATGTCCCCACTTCTCCACTTAGTGACCTCCTACTATGGCCCAGGCATTATGCAAGGCACTGAATATACAATAATAAGTAGAACATAGTCCTTGCCCTTTAAGAGCTCCTAGATAAGTGGTTGAATTACATTTATAACAAAGATTTATGGTATAATATATTAACTGCTGTCATAGAGATATGCCAGAAATCTAGGACCATAAGGTCTAGAATGTTGAACTGTGCCTGGAAATGATATGGTGTATGCTGGGGAATAGGTCATGTCTTTTGAGATGTTCAGCTTTATGTTTGTGTCTTCAAAATGCTAGAGCTTTTTGATGCTGGGGAGGGTATTATTTATGCTTATTTCATTTTGGAAATGTTGTTAGCAAATAGAAGGTGCGTAACACATATTGAATGACTAATAGTATGAGTTCAAACCAATTTCTCAGTAGCAACAAGGAAAGAATAGTCTCAGTTTAGTATTCGGAACAAAAACATCTATTAGTCTAACAATTGATTCAACCAATTCTTTTTAGTTAGATTTTCGTTTGCTCATTGGAGTTGCTGAAACTAGACATTAATTTTAACACCCTTTAAGTACCCTAATCCTAAAATATTATGTACTATATTTTTAAACTTTTTTTGCATTTAAATTATAAGTTATTGGGTCTCAAAATTAATATTTTTAGTATTCTGTTCACACTGTGGTGCCTGGCATGTTGTATGCAACTAATATATTTTGGTAATAACCCCAAGTTTAATCAACTGGAAAGAAACCCATTGGAATCAGAAACCTGTACCGTATTTGAAGTGAGAAGGAGGAGAGCTTCCCTTGGGATCCTGGATTGAAATTTTGACACCAGGTGCCTTTTCCTAGGTTGCCCACTGTTTGTTGTGACTTTGGGAAATAAAGAAAGGGTGAGATGGCCTATTTGACGGGTTGTCGGGCAGTTCTTTCTGAGGGTCCTATGGTTGTGAGTTTGTGAGTTTGTGGTTGTGAGTTTCCTAGACCTTTAGCGGTTATCACAGCGTCATTGACTGTTGCCAGTGTCCAAAGCACTGAATCTGGGTTAAGAAGTGACATTTGGCTATTATGTTATTCTTTAAAAGTTAATTTAATTTTCTGTGTAGTTAAAATACCATATATTTCCAACCAAACAGTTTTCTGCTACTATAATCTTTGTAATAATTGTATTTTCAACTACATAAATAAATAGGCTGTAATGGGCTAGCCTAGGAACCTAACCACTGGTTATAATATTGTTCCCATGGAAATACAGATTTTTGAGTTCCACACAAAATAGCTTAATAAATGAACTTTTGGAATACAACCTTTTTGTAGGTTAAGGATTTCCTATGTTTGCATTTTCATTATTTCTTTTTTACTTTCTTTCCTGTTATCTCTCTCCAGTCCTGAGGTCTAAATGGTGATAGAGTGTGATTATAAACACACTGCCTAGCTGCCCTTCTTTTCAGGTAGCAGCCACTAAAATAGCATGATAGACTATAATAGGAAACAGAGATGATAATAGCTACACATTTCCTACTTTTCAGCAATGATAGAAAAATAATTGAAGCGATATTTGTGAATACTAGGAAGAAATATGCTATATAGAAATCTGAATGTCATTATTCTCCCACATGCTGTATGAAGAAGAAAAATGTAAACATCATTATTGTTCATCTTACTCCTTTTATGCCAGCCTGAGTGACCTTTCAGAGTCCTTTATTCTGAACAATCTAATGGGCATTTCTCAAATACCTATGGATGGTTCGCTCCTATAATGCCACTGCTTTCACTCATGAAATGTGTATAGTATCACTAACCAACCCCCCAATATGATTTTTATTTGTAAACTTAACAGGATGAAAAAAATTAGTTTCAACTCCTGGGGGAAATAACTGTCAACAGTAAGCAAAATGCATTCCTGGACAAAAGCTGATGAAAGCAGGAGCTTCCCTATCCGAGATGGCTGGGTGGTGGGGAGGGGAATCCACAGAGAATACTCCAAGAGAACTTTCTCATAAACTCCTGACATGCATACCTAGGGAATATTAGTAAATGTGAGGTATTAAACATGTTCCATCTGCCTTGTTCTTCCTCTACAACTAGAAGCAAGAGCAAAGCTCTGGCAGAGGCTAGCAAGGAGAAAAATAAAAGCTGAAAGTTCTAATCAAAACTCTAATCAGAAAGATGACAACTGGTGAAGATTATTAAATTTTCTTTGCTCCCTTGATGAATTTAATAAAGAACTAATCAAAGATCATTAGAAGGCTTTTGTGCCTGGCTTGCATTGTAACTGGATTGCAATCTGAATTTGTGTTTTAGTGGGTTTCCAGGGTTGGATTGGACATGTAAATATATTTAAAACTATAGATGGTTAGATATTTTCTTTAGCATTTTTAGTTAATGTGCTAACCTATGAAAATGTATAAGCTATTTATTGTGCTCATCTACTCTGACAACTAAAAATATAGAGGATTTTGATTTTGATCTTTAGTAATTAGAATTTAAAAAATTTGTATCAGAGTCTAGCTCAAAAATTTCTAATGATCTTTGATTAGTTCTTTTCTTAAATTAACAGGAAAATAAAAAATGGTATCATTTAATTTCCAGGCATAAAAATATGTAAATAACTGTGTAACTACCAGAGCCACTAGAAATTTATAGAAAATTATGGTAATATCTGAAGAGGTTTCTCACTCCCCCCACCAATTCTGAACATTTGCTTAATGTTCCTTGTTTTCAAATGATCTCCCCATAGCCTTCCAACTACATTTTAAGTACTACATTTTAAGTACTGCATTTATAGTGTCTCATAAAGTATGTATTTTGATTTCTTTATTTATGACATCTGTACTCCATTTCTGGTGCTTAATTTTATATACCTCAGTATCTGATTGGTCTAATGCAGTCTCCTCTTTACCCCCAATAGCACTTTAACCCAGTAACTTAGGATTCCAGCCAATTCTTATGTTCTCTTATCCCAAAAAGCCTCCTTGTTTTGTCTTAGCAGCAAAATACTTCTATGTTCATCATAAAATAATTGGCTCTCATTAATATAAAAAAAACTTAAGGTTTGCTTTGAGTATGATTATATCCTTATTTTTTTTTTAAGATTTTATTTATTTATTTGACAGAAGAGACACAGCAAGAGAGGGAACACAAGCAGGGGGAGTGGGAAAGGGAGAAGCAGGCTTCCCGTGGAGCAAGGAGCTCGATGCGGGGCTTGATCCCAGGACCCTGGGATCATGACCTGAGCCGAAGGCAGGCGTTTAATGACTGAGCCACCCAGGTGCCCCTGATTATATCCTTATTAAAGTAGTTCTTAGGATTCTACCTTTTTGCCAGAACAGAAAAATTGTTCTGGAGTTACCAAGATAAGTAAAGGATGAGTAAGATGAGTAGGTGCTTTAAAAAATGAAATAAAAATATTAAACCCTTACAGTGGCCCCTTTTATTTGATTCTACAGATAAAGTTTGATGAATTGTCTGCTTCCTCTTTAAAGCAAAATTAGGTATTTAAAAGGGATAACTCGGGCGCCTAGGTGGCTCAGTTGGTTAAGCGACTGCCTTCGGCTCAGGTCATGATCCTGGAGTGCCGGGATCGAGTCCTGCATTGGGCTCCCTGCTCAACAGGGAGTCTGCTTCTCCCTTTGACCCTCCCCTCTCTCATGCTCTATCTCATTCTCTCTCTCAAGTAAATAAATAAAATCTTAAAATAAATAAATAAATAAAAGGGATAACTCTAAGTACACGTTAGAGGATAATCTGTTTCTGTACTAGTTCCTGTTTTTTTTTTTTTTGAGTTAAAATAACTCCTATTTCAAAGTTATAGAAGAATTTTCAAAAATATAAAACAAAAAGTGTGAAACTCTGCACATATTAGACAAGTCACTCTCTTACTAAGTATTTGTGGAATTATAATCCTCTTCTGTCAGCCAAAGTAAGTAGATGGGTAATATGAAAGTAGACTCTGAACTCTTTATATTCAATGTTAAGTTAAATTAAGTGGTAAATTCCCAGACAAGATTGGGAAAGAATACCTTAATCTTAAAAACTTCCCAGCTACCATTCAGCATCATCCTGGTTACAAGGGCTGGATATTAAGATAGTTAATTCTTAGGTAGAGGTAATTTGAAATTACGTCTGTGGGAACTTCAGTTGCATCCTGAGCTCTGTCTTTATCATGATCCTGAGGAAATTTGTTCAATTCTTCATATTTCAGCTGCCCGTCTACTTTTGTTTACTATTTCTGTTGTTCTTCCTTTCTCTTATAGATCCAAGTTTCTCTTTGACCTGAAAGATATCCTTCAGATGGAAAGATACCCTTCAGATAGTGCCGGGTAGGCTGGAAACAAATCTTCTCAGCTTCCATTCTTCAGAAAATGTTTTTATTTAATTCTTGCTTGGGAAAGCTATTTTTGTTAGATATGAAATTCTGGGTTGCTGGGTCTTTTTTCTTTCAGCACTTCAAAGAAGTTATTTCATTGCCTCTGGCCTCCATTGTTTCTGATGAGAAGTCTGATTATTCTTATTCTTATTCTCCTGTATAGAAAGTGCCTTCTTTTCTCTCTGGCTGCTTTCAAGATTTTATCTTTATCTTTGGTTTTCAGCAGTTTGGCTATGATGCATCTTGCTCTGGTTTTCTTTATATTTATCCTGTGTGGATTCACTGAAATTCTTGTATCTCTAAGTCAGGGTTTTTCTGACCCCTGGGAGTTTGGGGTCATTATTTCTTCATATTATTTTTGTCCTTATATTATTGTCTTCTGTTACTCAGTTACTCTCTTGCTAGGCTGACTGATACTCTCATAGGTCCGTGAGGCTTTTAAAATTTATTTTTATCTTAATTTTTTAAATAGGCTTTATTTTTTAGAGCAGTTTTAGGTTCACAGCAAAACTGACCAGAAGGTACAGAGACTTCCCATATACTCTCTGCTCTCACATCATCAGCATCTCCCCACCAGAGTGGTACATTTATTACAATTGATGAACCCATATTGACACATTATTATCACCCGAAGTCCATAGTTTACATATGATTCACTCTTTTGTTGTACCTTTTATGGGTTTGAACAAATTTATAAGGACATGTATCCATGGTTAAAATATCATGCAGAGTAATTTCACTGCCCCCCAGATTCTCTGTGTTCTACTTATTCATCCCTCCTTCCATCCCAGTCCCTGGTAAGCACTGATCTTTTTACTGTCTTTATAGTTCTGCCTTATCCAGAATGTCATATAGTTGGAATCATACAGTATATGTACCTTTTCAGATTAGCTTCTTTCACTTAGTAATATTCATTTAAGTTTTCTTCATGTCTTTTCATGGCTTGATAGCTCATTTCTTTTTAGCATTGGATGATATTCCATTGTCTGGCTGTATCACAGTTTATTCATTCATCTACTGAAAGACATCTTGGTTCCTTCCATGTTATGGCAATTATGAATAAAGCTGTTATAAACATCAATGTGCAGCTTTGTTGAAAACATGTTTTCAACTCCTTTGGATAAATACCAACAAGCACAACTGCTGGATCATATGATAAGAGTCTCTCTCTTTCTTTCTTTCTTTCGAGAGCGCATGCATGCACCCACGTGTGGGCAGGGGAGATGGAGAATCTTAAGCAGGCTCCATGCCCAGGGCAGAGCCCAGGGCGGGGCTCAGTCTCATGACCCTGTGATCATGACCTGAGCCAAAATCAAGAGTCGGAAACTTTACTGACTGAGTCACCCAGTCATTCCCAGGAATGTGTTTCATATTGTAAGAAACTGCCAAACTGTCTTCCAGAGTTACTGTACCATTTTTCATTCCTACCATCAATGAATAAGAATTCTTTTTGCTCCATATCCTTGTCAGCATTTGGTGTTGAGAGTGTTCTGGATTTTGGCCATTCTAATAATAGGTGTGTAGTGGTATCTCATTATTGTTTACTGTTTATTTGTCTACAGTCTTTTTTCTTTTTATTCTGTGGATTAATTTCTGTTGGCTGGTAGCTAAGTTCACTGTTTGTTCTATTAACTCTGACTTGCTGTTAAGCCCGTCAATTTTTTATTTCAGTTACTGTACTTTTTAGTTCCAGAATTTTTGCTTGATTGATTGTATTTATAATCTCCATTTCCTGCTGGGATTTCCTGTTTGATCTCCCAACTAAGATAGAATTTTTCTTTGAATTTTAACCTTTTAACCTAATTTTCCTTTAATTGTTTATTATGTATAGTGATTTTTTATCAAATATTGGACTTCGTGGATAACAGATTCTAGTGATTCTAGGTTATGTAATCTTCCTCTGAAGAAAGTTGATTCTTTTTTAAGCAGGCAGTTCATTTACTGGCTGATCACTTTAACTTGTATGATTTGGTGTTTTGCATTGTTAGTGTAGATCTGTAGAAAGCCCCAGGCATTTCCCAAACTTCTCTAACTTGGCAGTACTTACTTTTCAAACTGTGTCTTCCCCACAGATCTTTCTGAGGTGTGGTTTTAGACTTTATTAGAGTGGATCTAGAGTAGGTCTCTCTCTGTGGCATGTCCCTTATTCCTAAAATGTGACCTTTATGGCATTACAGCTAGATGTCAGCAGTTTTAATGAAGTGTTAATATCTCTTTACTCTGGCAAGGCTAGGACTCTGACATCCCCTCCCACTGTTCTTCCCCAAGCACTGCTCAACCTCTAGTGTCTTGGTTTTACTTTCAACTCCACAGGAGCTGATAGGCTCAGGTTGCCTTACCCTGCACATGTATAATCCAGCTCCCAGCCATGGATTTTCAGGAGATCCCTAATAGGTTTCTGGGATCCCTTCTCTGCGCTGCTCCCTCCTCCATAGGTTCTAACTGCTTCGGTTACCGTTAACTCTGATACCTGCCTCCTCAGCTCAGTAGGAGCACCATGTTCCACTCAGACTGCAGATAGCTATCCCTTGAGCAGGAGATTGTCTCCCCAGGTAGACAACTGGGGCAGTTGTGCTGCTTACCTCATGCATATCCTCTCTCTCAAGAATCACAGCCTTACATTGCTTATTAGATAGTGCCTAAAATCAGCTGACTCACATCTTTTGTCCAGTTTGGGAATTGTTTGGGTTTCATCCAGTGTCAGTCACCCCATAATGGTTGGAAGTAGAAGTTCGAGGGTGATTCTTGTTTTCAGTCCTACCTGAAAGCGCATTCTGCATTGGGCAGAAACACAGGCACCATGGCATTTTCTATGAGTTGTCATTAAATCTCCACCCCACTTATAAAAACTCAAGTAAAAGTTCCTGTTAAATTATTTCAAACGCAAAATCACATAGGCCATTCCCAGCAAAGTGCCTGGCACAAATGTGTTCTTTTATGAATTATTAAATTATTTGCTATATATAAAAGAAAGTGGGAAGAAGAACCCACTCCGTAGAGGTATGATTTATCTATCAACTTACTCTAAGATCTAGTTCTAAATTTATATTTGTAACCTGTCTTGACTATATCTTCTGAAAGATACTTTCTGAAATTAAGCATCACTGTAGTTTTGTTAACAAAATTCAACAGGTTTCCAGTTTGGCAACTGGGATGATAGCTTTGGAGGGCTTTCCTAATTTCCCAAAGAGATTTACTTCCATAATTATATTGAATTCATCTAGAAAGAAAAAGAAACAATGACAGAAGGAAAATCTCAGCAAATAGCAGTTTGATAGTATCAAAGAGGTGGGAGGAGGACTTTCAATAAAGAAAATGATATAAATACATATACATGATATCATGAATGATTAGATTGTCATTTTTCTAGAGAACAGTATTAAGGTCTCAGTGGACCAAAATGGTATACTGATACAGTATAATTATACCTTTGGGTGAAACATCAAAGATGCAGTAGCCGTGAGCTAATAACCAGGAGGCCACAACACAAGCTGAAATGTCATTGTCTAAAGAACACTGGCAGATTATAGAAAAAGTGCTTATCAACACGATTGAGTGTTCCCTCTCATTGCGAAGTCTTAGGTTTGATACTTGTTCCATTCAACCTTTGGCCTGGTGCCTCAAGTTGCCTTTTCCAGAACAGTCTTCTCTCACACATGGAATAAAAGTAAGATGAAAAGAAATACATTAGGTCTCAGATCATTTTTTTTCTTTTTCTCCATTCATCTTTCAGTTATGAATCCTGTTTTGCTCTAGAGAAAAAATTTAATCCCTGTATTTTTTCCTGGGCCATCACTAATTCACCCCCCCCCCAGTATATTTTATACTTCAGTTCTCAAAAATTTAAGATGTTTTAGGTACTGAGATGCTTGAAGAGGGAGTTTTTATGAGCTCCCTGGCCTCTGATATTTCTGCTGGAAAAAAAACATTCCTTCATGTTTGAAGGTATTGCAGACAAATTTCTGGAACTGAGTCTAGTCCTGCTTGCAAGGCTGTTCTATATTGATGCAGAAATAGAGGTGGGGTAGCTATAACTACAAATATCCTGCAAAGAAATGAGAGAACAAATGACAATATTAAAGTGAACCAACTCAATAGCGTCTTTGGACATTACATAAATTCTGAATGTTGCATAATTACTTTCTGTTGAACTTTTTCTCATCATTATTATATGTGATCATATGTGAGGTTTCTTGCCTTCACTACTTTAGTTTAATGGGACTAACTGCAGGGATACAGCTCTTCCTCAATTTTTTGGGCCCGTGGTGTAGTTCACTGCCAGTAACTGCTCAAGGCTATTGGTTTTTAAGCAGTGAGAAAGTATACTATTCCATATAAAGATTATTCATAAAACCAAGTCCAAACTCCTCGATCCTTCCAAGGTCATCTTTTGTTTAATAACCATGCTATATATTGTTGGAAGTCCAGTGTGTTCTCTAATTCCTCTGCTGATTCTTCAGATGAGAGTTAGTCTTCCGAGTTTTTCTTGCTCCAAACTCTTGCTTCTGATTTCTTCTCTCCATCTGTCCATGGCTCCTACAGGCTGCCCCAGGCCATGCAAGTCTGCTTTGCTTCAAAATACAGACTCACTGCTCTCCCCTTCATGATGATGCTGTTTTGAGTAGCAGTGTTTTATTTCATTTTTTGTGTTATATGCATAGTACAGAGGAATTATAGCACAAAACAGGGAATCACTTAAAACTGAATACTGGGCAGCGCTACTGCTAAAGTTATCTGAAATCTCTACTTCAAGGACTCCTCCTTGGCACCTGTGCATTTCTGGGGCCTGCTCTTTGCTCTCTGGACTCTAACTAAGAAAGCTTTTTGTTTTCAATCCCTCTTTCATGGTCTGATCCTCCTCAGCCCTGGATTGGTGGGAGGAACCCACTCCAAAATTCCTGTAACTTTATGATGCAGAGAAATTTGGCTCTCCCTTAGGCTCACCCTCTCCTGTCCAGACTCTCCTGGGGTCCATCTTCACTCGCTTAAAAAAGCCCTTTGAATGCACTCCCAAATAAAAGAGCAGTTTTCTCTTCAAGAAGAATTCTGCTGCTCTCCTAGAGCAACCAACAAAAATGGCTGTCAGCTTAAAAACAAAAACAAAAACAACCAAAACTTTTTTTTTTAGTTATTGCCATCATTTCTCTAAAAATAAGTTTACATAATATTTTAAATATTTTAATAGAGTCATTTGATGGAAGATTTAACAAAGTGATAAATAAGGGTGGAGGGCCTTGTCAAGGAAGGTGGTTCTGACTGTGGTAGGAGAAGTTGTATGTAGAAGAAGGGGAAGAGTTTGTGATTACTCTCTCTTTCTTCCAGTGACCTAAGCCATGTGTGGAAGATGATAGTAGACAGGCAGCAACAGTTGTCCAAGCTGTGTGCAGGTTCTCACAACCTGAAAAACAAAGCAATCTAAAGTTAAGTCACTGTGGAACCAGTGTCCACAAAGACCAGATGAAATTTCAGTTCAGGCTAGGGAGGGCAAGCAGGAATTCCTGGGACTTCTCATATTCCAGGAAGGCAGTTGAGGCGTGGGGAGCTGAAAGGCTACTCTCAGAGGCAGTCTCACTCCCTGGGTCACCTTAGGACTCCACTCACATGGCCCTGGGGGTGCAGGAGAGTGGGTTTTGTGGACTAGGGCTTGCCTGCATGTCATCTACATCCTCGTTGTTATCGTATAAGATACTAAATTCTCTTTATTACTTCAATTAAAATAACTTTGTCAGGAGTACTTCTGTATTTCAGGGATTTCTGGGAATGTTGGGAAAGGGAAGTTTATCCTGTGGCAATATTCCATTAAATAAATTGCCTGGAGAAATTTATAAAAATTTTCAAGGTTGCTTACACAAGGCACATAATTATTACAAATATATAAAGAATGTATGACCATAATGTTGTATGTTAATTATACTTAGATGAAAAAAAAAAGGAAGTATGACTACTCTTAGGTATAATCTCCCTACACATTCCAACACTGTCTTAGTAACTATCTATGTATTTTGCATTCATTGCCTCATTTAAAAATAGATATGAAAGAGTACCTAACAAAAAGTTTGTAAAAAGGGCGCCTGGGTGGCTCAGTTGGTTAAGCGACTGCCTTCGGCTCAGGTCATGATCCTGGAGTCCCTGGATCGAGTCCCGCATCAGGCTCCCTGCTCGTCAGGGAGTCTGCTTCTCCCTCTGACCCTCCTCCCTCTCATGCTCTCTGTCTCTCATTCTCTCTGTCTCAAATAAATAAAATCTTAAAAAAAAAATTAAAAAAAAAAAGTTTGTAAAAAGTTTTTGGAATCAGAATAGGAAGACTTTTTTCCTAGTGAGGACAGCTATTCAAAAACAGTAAAATCAGTTGCATGGTTCTTGTTTTGAATTTTCTTTCTCTTACCTTTTACATCACTGGTAACAAAACTTTCTGTTTACAACTTCATTTTCATACACATCATCAGTTGAATTATTTTTCTGTCTTCAATGTGATAATTTTTTTTTTTATGTTTTATAAAAGCCAAGCAAAACTTTTTAAAACGTCTATTTATAGCATATGCTTAACCTAGTTGCCTTAACACTTTTCTGGAATATATCACGATGTAAAATGGTATATGGATATTGTCTTTTCAGCTGGGTGATCTTGCATCATTGTAAAACCAGGTGAAGAGACATACCCTAAATGTTTATAGCAGTTATCTTTAGGTGTGGATTGGCAATGATTCTTCTTTTTTCCAATGTCCTTACTTGTTTTCCAAGTTTATTACATCCGTTCAAGTGTAGAAAATAAAGCTATAAAAGTACTATAAGGGAACATTAGTGAGTATTTTTATAATTTGTTGTTTGGGAAGGTCTAAGTAGGACACTAAAGTTGGAAACCATAAACTGAAAAACTTACATATTAAACACATCTACACTATTAACATTAAGTATGATAAATATAAGATTAACAAAATAATAACTGCTGTGGAAATAGTTATAAAATATATGACAGAAGTTAATGCTATTCATAAATATCTACTATAAATCAACAAATAATATGAACAATCCAAAAGAAAAATGCCAAAAGACAGGAATGGGCTCATGTAAATGACTAAAATGTATGAAAAGATATATACCCTCACTTATAAATAAATAAATACAAATGAAACTCCAAAAATAGTATTTTTTATCTTTCAAATTGACAGTTACTTAAAACAATGAAAATGTGTTGTGTTGACAAAATGTGGGGTAAGAGACACTCTTAACACGTTATTAGCAGAATATAAATTGGTTCAGTTTTCATAGAGCGTAGTTTGACATTATCAAAATTCAGGTGTTCATAACCTTTGACTCAATAATCTCATGTTTATGAAAATATCCTGTGGGGAAAGTTTAGTAAATATGTCATGCGAGCTGTTATATTGTTCACTATTTGTGTTCCTTCCTTACTAGCATACACCTGACTTCCATATAGATAGAGCCATGTGGCTACTTATTCCAATGGAATATGAATGGAAGTGATGTAGGTCACCTCCAGGCTGAGGTGATTGTGAGTGGAGCATATTCTCAATTATTGCTTGATTTCCTCAACCATGGGCAGCATACAGAGGAGGGAGGGACCAAAAGAAGAGTGGAGTTGTAAGATGAAGGACTATGTGGAGCAGAGACCATTACCACTATTGCTTACCAATCTATGTTAGGCTGTGATGTATACAAGCAATAGGTTATTTTGTCTTAAAGAAGCTGAGACATTGAGGTTGTTTATCGCAGAATAAAACCCTACTCAGACTGATATATGCAATTTAATTCTGTTGAAAGATAACTGTTGCAGCATTATTTGTAATAGCTAGGAATTAAAAATAATCTAAATGTCCACTACTAAGTTATTTATAGAGCGATGTGTAGAGGATAATCTCATTTCTTTTGAGAGGCAGACAGGGTAGAGAGGGGCAGAGGGAGAAGCAGAGAAAGAATCTTAAGCAGGCTCCACACCCACTGTTGAGCCTGACTTGGGGCTCTGATCTCACAACCCTGAGATCATGACCTGAGCCAAAAATCAAGAGTTGACCACTTAACCTACTGAGTCATCCAAGTGCCCCAAGCATAATCTCATTTTTTATAAAAATTATATATGTATAGTTTCATCAGCAGAGTTAGTTGAAAAGGTGTCAGTTTGCTAATGATATTGCTGTAGAGTATGTGGCAGTGGGAGATGTACCTTTCCTGATAAGTATATTTTTCAAAAATTTGAATGTTTTTCAGAATTTCTCATTATTTTTATAATCAATAAAAAATAATACTCAATTTAAAAATTGTGCACATAGTTTAGTGACAGATTCCCTTGAACATTTCCTGGAATAGGAGATAATAAAAACAAATAGTTAATAATTCTTATGTATAGAAGTCAGTAATTACTAGAGAGCAATAATTGAAACAAAACAAACAAAACATGACGTATATCAAAAGGACAATAGCGCTTATCTTGAGTGGTGAAATGATAGATAAATTTTGTTATTTTTGCTTTGTGCTTTTCTATGTTTTCCAAATGTTCTGCGTTAAGCATATAATACTTTTATAATTAAGTAGAAAGCTAAAGTGTAAATGTTGCAAATGTAATCAGAAAATGAGAAAGCTTTCAAATAAGACTACCCTTCTCTCCGTGCTAATCTCTTTTAAACCAGGGATGCATCCTCCAGAGATGTAAAAGCATTAACTTGACCTTCAGCAGTCCTTGTTGTACAGGTATACTTTTTCTGGCTCCTACCCACTAAAATGATCTTTTAGCCCACAATGATAGACCAGAACCTCAAGTAAACAAGACCTAGCTGGGTCTTGATTCAGGAAGAAATGATTCTTTTAAAGAATTCAGGAACCCTCTTTGCTTAATGGATTACCATAGTGTGGCTATTACAGAGTGAGCGGATAGCAGACTGATAATTGCCAGTACTTTGCTGGCAATTGCAAGCTAAATATACCTGATCTGAAAGAGAGAAATCACGTAAGACAAATCACAAACAGAACATAAAAAGAAAACTCTCATCTCCTGTGTTCATCAGAGTGTGGCTGGTATAAAGGATTGTTCACCAAAGCTATTCCTTGAGTGATTATCTGAGAGAGCTATGGAACTACCTCCAAGACTTTGATGCTACTTGAGAACCCAGAGCTAAGAGCTATGGGAGCCAAAAGCTACACTGTGAGCTATTTGCTCTCTCTCTTGAAGTGAGCACCATTCATGTGTGTTAAGTGTAAGTTGGTCACCATGCTAAAGGTGAAGGTTCAAATGTTTGAAGAACAACTTTCTATGTCATGACTTAGACAAGTAAAAAAAGAAAAAAGAATTCCTCAGTAGAAAACAAAAGCAAGTGCAGAAAGTTCAAGTCCATAAGGAAAAAGAGAATCAAAGTGAGTGTTTAGAGGGGGTGAAGGAAGGACTGTGACAACAAGGACAAGTTCTTTCCAGAGGGTGATTCTGGGCTTCCCTTAGGTGCTGAGGGAGAGGTACCTAAATGTGGAGATAGAAGAAGCCTCTTTAGAATTGGTGTCCTCAGGGTGCCTGAGTGGCTCAGTCCGTTAAGCATCTGCCTTTGGCTCAGGTCATGATCCCAGGGTCCTGGGATTGAGCCCCACGTCAGGCTCCCTGCTGTGTGGGAAGCCTGCTTCTCCCTCTCCCTCTCCCCCTGCTTGTGTTCCCTCTCTCGCTTGTCTTTCTCTGTCAAATAAATAAATAAAATCCTTAAAAATAATAATAAATAAAATAAAATAAAATTGATGTCCTCAGTCAGAAAACTGTGGTTCTTCTAGGTCAGTGATTTTTTTCTCCAGTATTTAATTTTGAAAAATTCCAAACAGGAAGGTGAAAGAATTTTATAGTAAACACTCATATTCCCATCATCTAGGCCCTACTATTAACATCTTACTCTGATTGTTTTAGTGTGTGTGTGTGTGTGTATGTATACCCCACCTTCTATTCATCTTTTTTTTTGATGCATTTCAAAGTTTCAGACATTAGTATACTTCTCCTTAAATACTTCAGCATATACATCATAAACTAGAATTGAAAATTGGTTTACAGTTTTGCCTTTGAGGTAACATTTACAAAGAATGAAATGCAGAGCCCTTAAGTGTACTATTCAGTTAATTTTAACAACTGCATACATCTTTTTAATTCAAATGCTTATTAGCAAGATACAGAACATTAGCGTCACTCCAGAAAGCTCTCTCATACCCCTTTCCACTTAACCCCCACCTCCTCTCTACCAGAAGAAACCTTTTAAATTTTTTTCTACCATAGAACAGTTCTACTTGTTCTAGAATTTCAAATAAATGAAGTCATACAGTATATATTCTTGTATAAGCTTTCTTTTTCTTAGCATGTTTTTGAGATTCATCCCTATTGTTGCGTATATCAATACTTTGTTCACTTTTATTGCCAAGTCTTATTGCCATTGAATAAATATGTGACAGTTTGTTGGTCCATTCTGCTATTGACAAATACCTGGGCTATTTTCAGTGTTGGCTATTGTGAATAAAGTTGCTGTAAACATTCTTGTCCGAGTCTTTGTGTAAACATAATGTTTTCATTTCTTTTGAGTGAATAGGAGTGGAATTGCTAAGTGATTGAGTAGGGATATATTTAGTTTTTCTTTTTTTTTTTTTTTTTTAAAGATTTTATTTATTTATTTGAGAAAGTGAGAATGAGAGAGAGAGAGAGAGAGCATATGAGAGGGAGGAGGGTCAGAGGGAGAAGCAGACTCCCTGCTGAGCAGGAAGCCCGATGTGGGACTTGATCCCGGGACTCCAGGATCATGACCTGAGCCGAAGGCAGTCGCTTAACCAACTGAGCCACCCAGGCACCCCGGGATATATTTAGTTTTATGAGCAACTGTCAGACCTTTTTACAAAGTGCTTATACCATTTTATACTCTCACAACTAGCGTATGAGGATTCCAGTTGCTCTGCATCCTCAACCAACTTTTAGTGCTGTGAGTCTTTTTTGATTTCAGCCATTCTGGAGGGTGTGTAATGATATTTCATTGTGATTTCTAATCTGCATTGCCTAGGCCAGTGGTTTTCAAGCTTAGGGGTGCTTAAGATCCATCTGGAGTGCTTATTAAACTGTATACTCCTGGGCCCCACCTAGGGCATGTTTTATGTGTATTTTTGTACTTGTATTTTTGTTTGTTAAATCTGGCAACTGAAGCCCCAACATGGTTTTGAATTTAGTAGGTCTGGCGTGGGGCCCAGGTATCTGCCTCTTAACAAATTCTGGAGATTCTGGTGAGTGTGGTTCATAGACTAGCTCAGAGAAACTGGCCCTCTGGTAGTTGCAAAACTGATATTTGATATCTGATACCATTGTGTATTCACTTCTCCCTGGCAACTAGAATTGGTTTAATTCCTTCCAATGAAAGTGTTTGGGCTTAACAAAACATTTATTCTGGTTACTGAAGTTTTAATCTTAAAGAATTGAGAGCTCAGTAATGAACACATTGTCTTCTGTAGAATGAGAGAATCTAGATTATCTGAACCAAATTTCAAAACAAAGATGCTTTGAAAAACTATACTCAAAAAGAGAAAAATAAATCCATATTTTCAGATATCTATCATCAGCATATTATTACCTTATGGATCAGGGATGGAGAAATTGGGTAGTATGGTTTTATTTTCATTAGTGGATTAATGTATTTGCTAGTTCTATGTTATACTAATACTGTTGTGATACATTGAATGAGATATAGGCATTAAATAGCCTAATGGCAATTGGTAGGAAAAATTTTGGAAATGCACAAGCATTTTATTATTACTGCATTAGGTGCTAACAGTGACAGGAAAAAAAGGACAAAGCCATTATTAACCTAAAGGGACAATAATAACATGTTATACATAGGCCTCGGCCAAAGGAAAGGTGAGCATAATGAAAATAATTAGAACAGTAATGTTGAATTTATTCAGTACCTTTTTATCAAGAGCTCAAAGGTTTTTCATGAGTGATGGCTTATTAAATCTCGCAGCATTTCTCTAAGTTAGGCAGGGGATGGAATTACACCGTATTTTTTTTCTAGCAGAGAAATTAAGGGCTAGAACCTGTAATAAAAAGAGAGGTATAAAAGAAAGAACCAAAGACAAGATGGCCCCAGAATTTCTAACTTCCTTTGTGTGTTCCAGTTTCCAACTCCTGCTTAGTAAATTCATTCATTCCCGGAACACATTTTGGGTTGCAAAATACGTACCATGTTGAACAAACAGATGGAATTCTTAGATTCATCTGGGTATAGGTGAACAGTAGCACTGGTCTGCATTTGGAGAATGTTGATAGGCGGAATTCCTTTCTTGAATTATCTAATTCCTATTTCTTTTTTAAGTAAACTGTGACCGAAGAATGAAAAGTACTGTTTAAGGAGAGTAAAGCAAAAGCAATCTCATTTCAGTTCTGAGAGCTTTACAGGTAAATGTCTTAAACAGAAAGCTCAAACTCCCCATTTCTGCTTGAGTGATTTCTTCCCTTTCCTCTTGCAATGAACACGTAAGTGTCTCTTTAAGGATTTGTCCGGCCTGGTGGGTAACCTGGCTGCTGAGGCTGAATGTCACCACAGCTGCCTTTGCTAAGGCACTCAGCTTGCTCTTTGGAGCCTCTTCAGCTCTCAGACATCTGCAGCTCTGGACTGGTTATAACTAGACATTTCACAGAGAAGAATAATCTCTAGATCTCTGAGTAGATAACCCCCTTTAGATGTTTGGTTTGGACAGGACATCACTTTCCAGATTTGCAGTATTTGCCGGCATCTATAGAAAAGTTTGCCATGATTCTGCAAATTCTATTTGGCAGGCGGAGAAGTGTGTGCAGGTTGAAGATGAACGTGTTCTCTCCCATTTGGAAACCTTGATATCTCCTCTCCATCCACTAGGATACTCTAGCTCTCTTTTTTCTTTCCTCACCTCTATAATAATTTTTGCTACCTTGACTACTCTTTCTTGTTTCACATTTATACTTACCTCGTCTTTTTTTTTTTTTTTAACATTTTATTTATTTGAGAGAGAGAAAGCGAAAGAGAGAGCACGAGCAGAGGGGCAGAGGCAGAGGAAGAAGCAGACTCCCTGCTGAGCAGGGAGCCCGATGCGGGACTCGATCCTAGGGCCTGAGATCACGACCTGAACCAAAGGCACTCAACCAACTGAGCCACCGAGGCACCCCCGCCACCCCCCAACCCCCCGCCACCTAGTCTTTTTAATTTAGCCAGTTTTCCCAGCCAAGTTTAGGAAATATCGTGTTAGCTCTTAGGCCATGCTGTTTCCACTCCTTCAGTAGAAGTAGGAACATTGGATCTTTGTCTTCTTTATAGAACTTTTTGGGGCCTTCCTTTTTTAATATCCTGTAATCATCTCTGTTGCTCAGTATTGAACCCCTCCCAGTTCCCTATGACCCCTGTAAGATAGAGACTAAAGAGATTACACCACCTTTGTCAGGGTCTTGTTTCCAACGTCATATATCAGCATTGATTTTAGTTCAGAGATCACCAGATATAGTCAATCTCCCCCAAAATGGAACAGTTTTTAGGGTACAGCCCAGCACCACCTCCTCTTCTCACCTACTTTAATTTTAACTTGCTGCCCGTTGGTCATTGACCCTTGAAGGAGGAATATCAAGTCAACACTTTTGTGCTCAATTATCTTTGACTTGCAATATAAAATGAACCATTTACTGAACAGATGGGGAGGGAAACACTAAAAGCAAAAGCTATTAAAGAATTATAGACTTAAGAAGCCTCACAGTACCTGTGCATTTTGCTCTGTAGTTGAAGAACCTATAAAATTGTACACACATTAGGGGAAAAGTTTCCACCCAGCATGCATTGATTTAACGGCATAACTCTCAGTAATGTAAAGTATGGACCTTGATTCTTAGGGCACATTTTGTTGTTATTCTGTCTTTCTTAATAGGATGGGGTTTAAAAATATGCTACTGTGCATACACAATAGCTGCCTTTCACTTAGGCTTTTATCTGTGCAGAAATTATTCTGTCAGGCAAGAGATTAAAATAATGCATAACAACTTTTTAGAATTGCTAATCCAGGCAAACTTCTCTGAGAAAATTAGCCTTTGAAAAAGTCATCTCAAACCTTGACATAAACATGAAACACTAATAAAATTTACTTTTTCCTACAATGGACAATGATGAAAATGAGATAGATGTATGATTTTTTTTTCCTTAGGAAATCAGGTTAGTCCTGGGAGAAACCAGTGTATGCATTACAGCTTTATATGGTACCCATAAGGTTGAATTTATGTGTGTGCATTTTGTTTCTAAACCAAAACAGAGATCAAATAAGGTTGATATTTTGAGCCAAGTGGGTAATAGGGTGGAATGTGAAATGGGTGTAGACTGGTGCTGTTGGAAAGGAGTTTTATGAGTCGTGAGGCTGGCATTGGGTCCTGGTTCTTCCTTGTGGCCTTGGAGAAGTCACTTCTTTTGTGGGGTTGTATGGGAGGCAGAGAAAGGAGATACTTTTGTGCCAAGAAAATGCTACAAACTTCACTTGACCTTGACTTTCTGTTTTTTGAGAGGAAACATAGGCTTAGAGAACTTGTGAATTGTTCAGAGTTCCTTAGAAAGCCATTTGCTTTGCTGGAAGTGAAATAGTCAATGCTTGATTATTTCTATGTTTTTTCTCTTAATTATGTTGCTCCTCTCCTGCTCACTCCATCTTCTGTTGGTCCCTTCAGACTTTGTCCAAGGGAATCTTCAGCCAGCCTTATTTACTAGTGAGTTGAAGCTCTAGCTGTGAAGCCTAGACTAGAATTCCTTATGTCTGTAATTTCTTTTTTCTCTTTTCACTGGGCCCTGCCTGGGCTTTCCTAATAACTCAGATTACCCCCAGTCTTTCCTTTCCTGATACCACCATGTCCTGCTTGCTTCTAGGATCCTTTCTTAAAGTCATGACTTCACACAAAGGGAACCCTTGACAATCCATGCCCTGATGTCCTCTTAGAGGGCTCCATCCTCTATTTAGAACCACAAAAATCTCAAGGGTAAAGGCGACTGTCAGGGTAAGTTTTAGATCCACCTCCAAGAGTCCCATAGGCAGATAAAGTAATTCTAGAACTGAATGTGACCTTAGTTAATGCTTATTTTACAAGTGAAGAAACTGAAGTCCTGATTTGCCCAAGATGATAAAATAACTGAACAGAAAAGTGAAGACTGGAACCCAGGTCCTATGACTTCCAGTCTGGGGCTCTACTCTGCCACATCAGCCAGTAGTTAAAGCATTAAAGACCACTGCTATCTTCCTTTGAAAAATCCCAGTACCATCCTCTTTTACAAATTTTAGAAATGCAACTCCACATTAACATTTTATCCTGAACTCTGTTTCCCTTTTTGCCCTGCTACAGGCATTGACACCTGAATGTCAAATCTTTTTTCTCTTTTGGTGAGAAGAATGGGTTGACCGAAGTACATGGGGACACATAAGGTGCTGCATGTTTTTTTTCTCTTATAAAATGACTTTGCCCTGAGTACACTCTCCTGACCATATGATACAAGCGAAATTATTTCCCCTAGGATACCATACCATGTGCACCTGTCATAGTGCCACCCACACCTGTATCTTTTAGTCCAGTGGTACCCAAACTTAACCAACTGAGCCACCCAGGCGCCCTTTTGGTACCCAAACTTAATGTGCAGAAGAACCACCTGGATGGCTTATTAAACACGGATGGCTGGGCCCCAATTAGTTTCGATCCAGTAGGGTTGTTGTAGAGGCTGAAAATTTGCTTTTCTAAAAAGTTCCCAGATGCTTCTGCTGCCGCTTGTCCAGTGCTACATTTTGAGAACAACTTTTCTACGAAAACAGCCTCCAAGCCCTCAGCTCAGAAGCAGGTAGACCTTTCTTTGGGAAGAAGTGGCCACTGATTGGTCCAGAGTGGACATCTGAGGGGATTAGCCAGTGATTAGCAAGAGGAGAATGTGTTCAGAAACACAGAGTATGGTTGAGAGACAGAGGAAGCCGGTGTGAGAGAGATCGACCACACCTGAGGGGCTTTCATTCATGAAACGAAATGAACCCACCCTACAGAGAAATGATGATTATGGTCATTTTTCAGGACAACATTGTTAGTTCTATATGCTGTATATAGTTGGAGCTATTAGAACCTACCCAGGGGTGGAGATAAAGGTTCTTTAAAGAATCTTTTATGCTCTCCTCTTCTGGGACAGGGGTAGAAGTGGTAATATATGTCCCAAGAGTGCAGCTACAGGATTTGTATATAGGAGTGACTTAAGGGCTTTAGTCTGACTAGAACTGAGACAACCAGAAAGACTTGCTGTGAAGTTCTATTTGCCTAGCAAGAGACTGTTTTTTTTAGATTGTTTGTCTAATAGATGTGACTTAGAAGTGCTGATGGAAATTACAGGTAGATGGATAATGAAGCCCTGGTTGACACCTCAACACTGCTATTGGTTTCTAGTAGGAAAAACAGCTTCAAATATCTCTGTGCCATCCCTTGCCTTTTACCTCAGTGATGACCATTATTGCACAGTCTCTGCTTGCATCCCAGACCAGGGTTCTTTTCTGTCAGAGGTCCTGCACAGGCTTTCTGTGAAGTGCCTTTTCTAAAGGCAAACCATATGATTGGCTATGTCATTGGGGAGTTCATTCATAATGGATATATATATATATATATATATA
>NW_025408863.1:0-37987 GCF_002201575.2 Neomonachus schauinslandi | reverse complement strand
ATCTATGATTCTAGAACACACACACACACACACACACACACACACACACACACACACACCCGGGTCGGGCCGGACGGCCCTGGAAGGGACGTATCCAGGAGGTGCTCTGGACCAGCAGTTTGGGGGAGGTGATTATGAAGAGAAAGGCCTGTGGAGCCCACTGCCCCCGCTGGTTATGCAGGGAAAGCAGAAGGGGAGGTCAACCCAAACAGAGAATACAGGAGGGGCCTGCCCTGCTGCCAAATATTAACCCGAGCCACTCAGAAACACAGAGAGCAGGGAGGGCAGGGCGGCAGGCTCTCTGGATGGAAATCCTGGTCCTGCCATGGCAGCCGTGTGACGTGGGGCAAGTGACTTCAAGGCACTGCGCTTTGGTTCCCTGGATAAAAGGGAGGCAACAGGAGCTATTTGGATGCTAAATGATATGACTTAATACGTGTAAAACACTTAGAATGGTGTCTGGCCAATAAGAAGTGCTCATTAACGTTTATCTGTCATCAACCCCCACCTTTTAACTGATGGGCCAAGGAGATTTGCCCCCGGCACAAAGCCACCCAGGGGTAGGGCAGGACATTCCTGAGGCTCTCTGGGTGGCTCTCGAAGGGAGGGGTTGGGGGGAGGAGAGGGAGCAAAATAGAGTCTGAGTCCGAGTCTTGTTGGGGGAGAGAGGATAAAGAAACAGCCCGACCTCAAAACCCTGACCACCTGTCCGTTCCGACATCCGACCACAAATGCAAGCGCCGTTCTGGCCCTTGGGGACACTGTAGTGAGAGGGACAATGCAGCCCCTGCCCCAGCAGACGTCCAGGCTCAGGAGGGAGAAAGAGGCCGCACAAATAAACATATAACCTGACGGAGACTACTTTTAGGGACATGACGGGCAAGCTACACAGATATCTGGGGATGAGCCTTCCAGACAGGGGAATGCAAGCCAGAGACTCTGTGGTAGGACCAGGCTAGGCAGGCTCAAGGACATCAGGAGATAGTGTGGCAGGTAAGCAGGGAGGCCAAAAGACGGTGAGGTAAGAGAGGGAAGGAGGGCCAGATTGTGGGGGCCTTCAGGCCACTGAAAGGACCTTGATATTCACTCAACAGTAACATAGGGAACCTCGAAGGGTTGTCAGCTGAGGGGGCACATGATCTGATGAGTGTTTTATCAGGATCCCTCTGGCTGTCTATGGAGACCAGAGTGAGACTACTGCACAAGTCCAAGCAGTAGATGGAGAAGGCTGTCATGATGTTGAGAAGGGGTTGAAATCCGGATATGCTTTGAAGATAAAGCCGATAGAATTTGCTGATAGACCATATCAAGGATGACCCCAGATCTTCACCTCTATACTTGGGGGAGCAAATCGAGGTGTCATTTATTGAGATGGAAACACAAGTTAGGGAAGACTTCAGCAGCTGAAAAAATTAGTGGATAAAGCAACTGAGGCTGGGGCACCTAGGTGGCTCAGTTGGTTGGGCGTCTGCCTTCGGCTCGGGTCATGATCTCGGGGTCCTGGCATCGAGCCCCGCGTCGGGCTCCCTGCTCAGTGGGAAGCCTGCTTCTCCCTCTCCCACTCCCCCCGCTTGTGTTCCCTCTCTCACTGTCTCTCTCTCTGTGTCAAATAAATTAAAGAAAGAAAAAAAAAAAGCAACTGAGGCTGATTCCAACCAGAAAACCAACTTAGAGACAGCAGAAGGGACTCAGCTCCCCTCCTGGATGTGGAGGAGGCTTAGAGGCCCATCAACCTATGGTGGCCCAGCAGACGAGCCCCTTCCCTGTGGCCCAGCTGCAGCAAGGGGCCCCTCCTACCGCTGGACCTTCCCTGTTGGACCAGAGACACCTGGTAACTTGGAAATGTACCACCAGGGACCTGGACCGAGCATTCCTTATCCATTCAAACATAGAGGGCCATGCATGCCAGGCTCGGTTCTAGACAGTAGATAGGGATAGGGATACTGTATCTAGATAGGGATACTGTATCTAGATCTAGATCTAGACAGTAGATACAAGAGTCCCCATTCTCCTGGCGTTCTCTTCCAGGATATTTTCTCACACACACATACACACACACACACACACACACACACACCAGGAAGGTTACCTGGGGCAAATTACTCTCCAAAGCCTCTGTCTCCCTAACAGTTGATGACGGTAATGAGAAGTGTCACAGAATTCTCCCAGGACTAAACAAGATGGCATTCACAAAGATGCTCTGACACTGCCTGGCCCATGGTAATTCACGATTGCACTCCTTAGCGCATCCCGGCTGCGGCCTCTTGTCCACTCCTTCCTACTGAGGGAAAGTAGAGGGAATGAGTCTCACTTCTTTCCCTGGGCCTCTCCCAGCAACCTCAGTCCAGGGTTCCTCCACTGCGCACCTCCCACGGCTGGTGCGTCTAATGCAACTGGCCATTCTCTGGGGAGAGCTATGGATTCGTTACTAATTTTTAATTAAACACCTAACACATGAATATTCTCTTTGCTTAAAAAAAAAAGTAGGGGCGCCTGGGTGGCTCAGTCGGTGAAGCGTCTGCCTTCGGCTCAGGTCATGATCCCCGGGCCCTGGGGTCCTGGGATGGAATGATCGAGTCCTGCGCCGCTCCCTGCTCAGCGGGGAGCCTGCTTCTCCCTCTCCCTCAGCTGCTCCCCCTGCTTGTGCTCTGTCTCTCTCGCAAATAAATAAATAAATACCAAAAAAAGAAGCAGCATTACAGATAAAGTATGTTTCCCTCGGCCACAGCCCGATCCTCGCCCTTTCCCTGAGAGTGAGCACTCTGTCAGTCCAACATGTAGCCTCCCCCCCCCACTTTTCTGATTTTATGTGCACTAATAGTCGCCCATTGAAAATACAGGTTATTGTTTTGTGACCTGAGCTTTTTTCCAATGACTTCTATATTTTGCCAACTATCTGTGCTAAAACATACACATTGAGTCCCTTCTTTCTAACTTTTGCCTAGAAATCCATTGGATGAAGGGCTCCCACTTTATTTTCCTATGCCCCTACTGCCGCGTAGACCCCGACTCAGGATTGTGGCTTGACCCACCACTGCCTCAAGCTGTGTAAAACCCCCAGCAAGGGGCGCCTGGGTGGCTCAGTCGTTGGGCGTCTGCCTTAGGCTCAGGTCATGATCCCGGGGTTCTGGGATCGGGCCCCGCATTGGGCTCCCTGCTCGGCAGGAAGCCTGCTTCTCCCTCTCCCACTCCCCCTGCTTGTGTTCCTTCTTTCGCTGTGTCTCTCTCTGTCAAATAAATAAATAAAATCTTTAAAAAAAAAAAAACCAGCAAGCTGCGGACCTTTGCTATGCCTCAGTTTCCTTACTTGTAAGAGGGAACAAAAGCACCACCTCAACCTATTTTTCAAGGCTGTGGTCCGAGTCACACAAGAAACGAGGCATGTCCAAAGTATTTGCACACACATGTAATCAATCGCCTTTGTACTTTATAATCTTGCTGGTAGGCAAACTACATCTGACCCGTCTCAGGGCTGAAGAAACCCTGCCTCAGAGGTGAAGTGAGTGGCGTGAGGTCCCCACCTAGCAAAGGGCAGAGCCAGCTCTGCAGCCCTGGGCTCCGGAAGCTGACATGGGTTTCAAAATGCATCACATCCCTACTGAACCCCCTCAGCAGCCTGAGAAATGTAAATCAAACCCATCAGATTAACAACAACAACAACAAAATGCTCATAATAAAGCATAATCTCCAACGATGGCAGACAAGTGGGGGAAGTGGGACTTTCATACTCTTGGCAGAGGTATAAATGCCAGAGCTTTTCAGAAAGGCAATTTGGCGGTAACTGTCAAAATTCAAACTAAACATGCTTTGTGGTCTAGAGATTTCTGTTCTGGAAATCTACCCTGCGCGAGTATTCATAACATGTACGCAGAGAGGTATGTATGTACCAGGACACTCACAGTTCGCTTGCTTGAGACAGAGAAAATTACCAGTCAGTAGAGAAACCGGGAAATAATTAAGGGGATAGCCATTTAAAGGAATACCAGGCAGCAGTGGGGAAAAAAAAATCTATTTATTTGTTGTGACATGGAAACATTTTCAAGAGCTATCTGTGAATTGAAAAGCAAACTGCAGAATATTTATACACAGTATAGTTCAGTATATGCAAAAAATATGCAGTAATGTGTATAAATACGTGCTCATGATGTATGCACCGATAAAGGTCTAGAAAGATAAATACATGCCAACAATGGTGGTATTATCTGAGGAAGGGAATAAAATGGAGGGAAATTTTTTCCCTCCGTTTGAATTTTTTTTTTTTTTGCAAGCAAGAATTCATGTCTTTTATAGGCAGACTCTTTAGTTAACCAAAAATCATAAAAAAATAGAAAGCAAAGCACAAGGCTTCCCATTCAAGTTGCACATGGACACGTGCCACCAAAGAAAACACCGGCAGGCAGTCCCTCCCTCTCTTTGCATCCCACCCACTTGGTCCCCTGAACACAGGCATTCTTCTTCCACGGGAAGGGACTTGGCCAGGGCTCAGCCTGGGCTGCACAAGAAGTGGCTGTCGTGGGCTGGCCTTGCCTTCCTGCCTTCACGCCACTAGGACCCAAACCAATCATAGAGATTCATAGAGGATGCTGGGTGGCTCTTGCTCAACTTTAAGCCTGAAAATTCTAGCTCCAGGACAACTGAGGATGACGGCACTCTCCGCTCTGGAAGCCCAGAGTTAAAATGGGGAATTAGGAGGTGCCCACGCATGAACCGATATGCACGGAACTGACCAACATCCCCAGAAAGAAATCACCCTGGGGGCACCTGGGTGGCTCAGCCAGTTAAGCGTCTGCCTTTGGCTCAGGTCATGATCCGTAGGTCCTGGGATCAAGCCCTGCATCGGGCTCCCTGCTCAGCGAGAGAGTCTGCTTCTCCTCCTTCCTTAGCCCCGCTCGTGCTCTCTCTCTCGCTCTCGCTCTCTCTCTCAAATAAAAAAATAAAATCTTAAAAAAAAAAAAAAGAAACCACCCTGAAATTGGTCCAAGAATGATGGGGCTGAGATTCTTCAACTACAAACCCCACCCACCCTCACACCTCCAAAGCAAGAGGCTCTTTGCACAGGGTCATGACGGCTCCCCATGTTTATACCACCTGGATGACAGTGTCTGCAGGAGATACACCTCACAGAAACCACAACATCGTAGGCTCTCACTGAGATAGAGCTCTCACAGCTCTTCTGAAAAGTGTAACCCCTTGGCCACCGTGGGAGAGAAGAAAGCAGTTCGAAGGCTCTGAGTTGACCCCACACAAGTTTTTCCTGCCATCCCCAGAGGCCAAAAAAAAACCACCAAGGGGAACTCAGGGCTCAGGGTCACCATCAGCCAGAACCTCCTTGGAATCAGACTACAGGACTTAATGGGACAAGATTTGAAAACAAACAAAAAGACACAGTGTGGCCAATATAACTCCCAGAGACCTTGAGAAAAGCCAGCCGTTGCACCATGTTTAAAGACAGCCAGGTCCCAAGAAGGGGCAGCGAGAGGTGTAAGCAGATTGTAGCCTTCATTCCTCCAGTGATTCATTCATTCCCAGGCATCCTGTACCGGGCCGGGGGCACAGACATGAAACGTGGACAAGTCCCATTCTTAAGAAACCCACCTAAAGAAGCAGGCTAAGGGGAAAAGAGAAGTCAACGGGCAAGTGACATTATCCCCATCTTTATCAGTGCTTGCTTAGTGTCTGGGCAAGGCAAGCCTCAGTTTCCCCTCCCCACACTGCTGGTGCCGTCTCTGGCTTCGAAGCTCTGAAAGGGTGTGACCCTCTGCGGTGTCCCCAACCTTCCTTAACTCCAGCTCATTTAAGCAGGCTGTCCAGACACCCAGGGCAGAGTCTGATGGTCTGAGGCCAGCTAATTTGTCTCCACGGTTGAAAGGGCAACCATGCGTAAGGTTACGATCAGAGGAAAGCCCTCTGCTTGAGCAGCCTTGGGCTCGTGCCTGCCTCTGTGTGAATCTAAGGAGAAAGCGGCTTATCATTTCCAATCTGCATCAGGAAGGCAGTGTTGCGGGGAGGACGGAGCCCTGGGCCTCGGAGAAGGGCCTTCTACGGGGAGATTCTCGACAGCAGAGTGCTCTGCTGAGCACCCTCCTACGGAGGCCCGGGCACCCATGTGAGTCTCACAGAAGCACATGAATGGAAGGTTCCTGTCGTCCTGGGCTCACAGGAAACAGGCAAAGTGCAGCCCTAATTTTAGTAGATACGGCCGCAGGCGGCTGTAGTCAAGAGGCGCGAGAGTAGCACCATAACGTGCTCATCCTCGGCGCCACACTCCTGACGGTGAGGTCTCTCGTTCAGGCCTCCCCAACCCGGGGCCTGCCCCTCCAGGACAGCCCTTAGATGCCCCCTTCGCCCCCAACCTCGGCCTGCGTCGGGGAGGGTACTGAGGCGGCGGCCAGCTGCCCCTCGCGATGCGCTCTGGACGCCCGGTGCTCCGGGGCCCGGACCCAGGGCGCGGATCCCGGCTCCGGCTGGCCCGCCCGCCGGCTGCGCGCCCTCCTCGGCGCCCTGCGCCCTCCAGCCGCGACCGCGCGCGGGCCCCGGCCGGCGCCCCTCACCCACCTTGAGGACCTGCTGCTTGATGAGCGTGGGCACCACCACGATCATGACGGCTCCCAGCACGGCGCACAGCAGCCCAGTGAAGCCCAGCACGGCGGCCGCCCGGCGCGCTCTGGAGCGGCTGCCCATGTCTGCGCGCCCTGGCTCCCGCCCGGCGCTCCCGCGGCTCCGCGCCTGGGGGGGACGGGGACCGGGACACAGGCGACACAGGCGGCGACTCTGGGGACGCGGGCCGCAGCGGCACGGCGGGGCCCGGACCGCGGTGCACGGAGGAGCGGCCGGGCAGGTGGCCGGCGGTTATATGCGCCATCGCCGGCGCGGCCGGACCGCCCCCGGGACGCCCTGGGCACCAGGATTCGGGCGGGAGCCTACGGGCGGGGGTGGGGGGCGGGGCTGCCCCGGCCGGGGGCGGGGTTGGGGGCGGGCCCGGGGCGGGGCGCGGATCGGACGGTCCGGAGGACACGCCCCGCGGGGGTAGTCTCGGGCCCCACGCCCTCGCTTCCGTTTCCGCGGGAGGCAGCGCGGGGATCTTCGCGTACCGAGTGCAGTGGGGTCGGTGGGGCTCCCCCTCTGCCTCCTCTTCCCCCCCTCCCCGCTTCTCCCTTTCCCTGCTCCTCCTCCCATCACCTGCTCCCTCTCCTCTTCCGTCTCCCCCTCCTCCCGCAGCCCCCCTGACCCTCCTGCTCCCCCTCCTTCTCTCCGCCCCTCCTCCTCTCCCACTTCCTGTGTCATGACCAGCGTCATGGTCACGCTTAGTAGGAGTTTCCCAACTCGTCAGAAACACCAGAGCCTCCATCCCCACCTCGGGGACCTCATTGCCATCCCGCAAGACCCCAACCACACACACATTCTATTCTAGCCTGGCTCTCCCTGGAACCGGCCTTGCAGACTCCCCGCTCAGTGCCTGATACACCCCACCTCTTGGCATTCTGTTCCCCCAGATATCTTCCTGGCTCCTTCCTTCATGACTGCTCTGCCGCCTTATCAGAAAGGCCTTCCCCCGCCACCTTGTGTAAAACAAAATAGGGCCAGCTCTCCCCGTCCACCCCTCACCCTTATCGCTGAGCACCACTGGTAGGTTACATAGTCATTTGTCCTTTGCATTCTGACCACCACCCCCCCCCCCAACTAGAATGCTGCGGGCAGACGCTTCGTCTCTCTGGGCGCCTGCCCTGTCCCCAGGCAGCTAGAACACTGCCTGGCAGGTAATGCTTGCTCACAATAAGCACTTTAGAATGAACAGATGCAGAGCCTTTTAGTTGCTGGGCCCTTGCGCAGAATGGCTCCATTTTACGGGTAAGGAAGCAGGCACAGGAAGGTGAAGTGAACAGACCTCAGTGTCTGCTTTCTAATGACGAGCGAGACAGATGATGAGCAAGTGAGCAAATGAGCGATGGATAATTGCAGGTAACAAGTGCTCCGAGAAGATACAACACGTGGGCATGTGTTCCCCTGTAGCCCCCCCCACCCCACACCTGACATTGAGTTCTGCAGCCCTGATGTAGGCCGAGCTCCTCATTCTCTAGACCAGACTACTGAGAGGACAAGGGACTGGTAGGGGTTTACATGGGGTGGGACGCAATGTTCTCAACACCTGGCTAAGGCAGGCCAGTCCCTGATGGCTCAGAAAGAGGCCTTCGGAAACTCATTCAACCCTGGAAGAAAGCAGCAGGGCCTGCCCTGAATCCGCATTTATTGATCACCCACTACATACTGGTGAGAGAGCTTTGCCTGGCACTATTCTGCTCAGGAGACCTGACCTTGCCAGGGGTGCATGCAGGAGAGGCCCAACCCCTGACCTAGACTGGGGTGCCAGGGCAGGGCTGTAGCATCAGAGGGGAAAAAGTCCGGGGAAACTGTGCTCCGGGTTTCCCGTGGCAGAGTCCCAGGACAAGCCACTTGGCCGCTCTTGGCCTCGGTTTTCTCACTTGTCAGGTGGGGACAGTAAGAGCCTCTCTCCAAGAGCTGTCATGAGGATTAACTGCATTGGAAAACTGTGGTAGGGCTTACTCAGATCGGTTCCCACAACGTGGGAGCACAGCTGAGTCCTGCGTTGTCCCAAGGCCTGCTCGACCTGGCTCTTACCCACCTTTCTGCCCCATCTCCCAGCCTCTCCCCTTGCTCACTATACTCCCAGCCTCCTGGGCTTTCTTTCTGTTCCTTGAACAGCCCCAGCTTTCTCCTGTCACAGGGCCTTTGGATTTGCTGTACCTTGTGCTTAGAACACTCTTCCCCCAGATCCTTCCAGGACTCACTTCTGCTCCAGACTCCAGCTCTAAGTCCACTCCTCGGAGAGGCCTTCACTGTTCAGTATCCAAAATGGGAACACCAACCCACCAGTCACTGTACTGAATCACCCCATCTTATCTGAAATTGTCTTATTGGTTTCTTTACTTTTGTCCCCCCCAGCTCCCGAGCAAGAAGCGGGTCTGGTTTTGCTAACGGATGTATCCCCGACACCTGGGACAATGCCTCACACCTGTTCCATATGCACTAAAGACTTGAAGTGATCAATTAGCTCACTGAGGGCGCCTGGCTGGCTCAGTCGGTTAAGCGACTGCCTTCGGCTCAGGTCATGATCCTGGAGTCCCGGGATTGAGTCCCACATCGGGCTCCCTGCTCGGCGGGGGGTCTGCTTCTCCCTCTGCCCTCTTCCCTCTCATGCTCTCTGTCTCTCATTCTCTCTCTCTCTCTCTCAAATAAATAAATAAAATCTTTAAAAAAAAAAAAGCAACCAAAAAAATAAATAAATAAATTAGCTCACTGAGGCATTAATCAATCAAGTCACTCATGGAGGAATTAACATAGTTCATTGAATTCCTCAAGGTCTTCAACAGCCATCAGCTATGGGATTGTCTTATTCCCATTGACTTTGCAGTTCTTGGGCACTAACCAATGAACTAAAACCTGGGGTCTGCCCTGGCCCGATGCCCGCCCCCCCTTCCTTGACACCCATCCTCCCTCAAAGAGGCTCATTTGCCTTGACCCTCTCACCCAATGTAACTTTTATTTATTACGAACTCTTCAAGGTCCAAATGTGCGTGGTGCTTACCCAAGAGAACCTCAAGGACATGGCAAGAGGGCCCTCGCATCAGGCTGGGGCTGTCATCTGACAAGAGACATAGGCAGAGATGAAAGGCTGTCTGAGACACGTGACCAGCTCTGATCTCACTGAGGGGAGTCACTTCCGATGGGGGGGAGGGGGGCAAGGATGTGGGGGGGCGGCCTAAGAAGCAGGAGAAAAGGCTTCGTCATGCTTTAGAGAGAGGCCTTGCCGGGATAGGGAGAGCCGACAAAAATGCAGAAGGAAAAGAAAGATGAGTCAGAGTAAGATATTTTCAACGTGGGTACCGGAGGGATCCTGTGCGAACCAAGTCAGATGACGTTCCTTCTCAGCTCAGACGTCTCCCCTGATCAAAAGACAGATGGTGAGTGTGGACAAAGACATGGGGACACCGGAACCTTCAGACACTGCCGGTGGGGTTGTAAAATGGGGCGGCCGCTGTGGAAAACATTCCTCAAAAGGCCAAGCACAGACTTAGCGTGAGACCCAGCCGTCTGAGCCCGGGGCACATCCGAAAGAAATGAAAACTGTGTCCACACAAAAACTCGTGCGCCATGGGTCACTACAGCCCTGTGCACAGTAGCTGAAAGGTGGAGACAGCCCAAATGTCCCTCAGCTGACGAATAAAATAGAGTAATAAATAAACTACGGACTATCACACAATGGAACATTATTTGGCATGAGAAGGAAAAAAATACTGATACATACCACAGTGTGGATGAACTTTGAAAACATTACCCTGAGTGAAAGAAGCCACTTAGAAAAGACCACATAAGGACACCTGGGTGGCTCACTTGGTTGAGCGTCCGACTGGTGATTTCAGCTCAGGACACGATCTTGGGGTCGTGGGATCGAGCCCCGCGCCAGGGTCCGTGCTCGGCAGGGAGTCTGCTTATAGATTCTCTCCCTCTGCCCCTCCCCCCTCTCTAAAATTAAATAAAATTTTAAAAAAGAAAAGATCACATAGTGTATGATCCCATTTATAGGAAATGTCCAGAAGAGGCAAATCCATGAGACCAAAAGCAGATTAGAGGTTGCCTGGCTTGGGGTGGGGGTGGGGAGCGAAGGGGAGAATCAGGAGCTAAGGTGTACAGGGTTTCTCTTTGGGATGATGAAAATGTCCTGGTTGTGGTTACAGAACCCTGTGAATACCCTAAAATCCAGTGACTTGTACCCATTAAATGAGTCCACTGTATGCTCCATGAACTACCTGTCAATAAAGCTGTCATTGAAAAAATCAGAACGTTCCTCCGGCCCCCACCTCACTCAGACTAAAAGCCAAAGTCCTCATCATCCCCCTGACCTCCTGTTCCCCTCTCCCCCCGTCCCACCTGCTTTACCTCCTGGGTGTTCCTCAAACCCACCGCCTTGCTCCCACCTCAGGGCCTTTGCACTTACCAGTCCCTTTACTCTTCTCTCAAACCCCCATGGAGCTCACCCTCCCTCCCTTCACATTATTGCCCTAACGTCATCTCAGCGAGAACTTCCTTCCTATCCACTCTTTTTAAATGACAAACCACACCCCACAACACTCCCTATCTCCCTTCCCTGCTTCACTCTCTCTGTGTGGCACTTATCACCCCCAGCATACTACATAATGCTCTCCGTCTAGAATGGAAAAGCTCCAGAAGGGCAGGAATCTGTCTGTCTTGCCCATGACTATGTCCCCAGCTTCTAGAACAGTGCCTGGCACACACACACAGTAGGTCCTTCATCGATAGGTATTGAGGAATCATAGCTACTGGAGCCCAGTGATTAAAAATCTGCCTTTGCAACCAGGCTGCATTAGGGGGGTGGCCTCTGGCAAGTCGTTTATATTCTCCGTGCTCTGGCCTCCTTCCCTATGCAACAGGGATGATCTCAACTGTGCCCACCTCCGGGGCGGGGGGGCGGGTAGTCATGGGGATTAAACGAGTTAATGCTGATTACACACTTAGCAAGGTGCCAACGTTAGATGGAATCATTGCTCTGTACAGGTAGCCACATGCTGTGGGCCCCACCCCAGCCCAGGAAGCTTCAGTGTTATCCTCAGGGACGCCGAGCCAGATCCCTGCACATAAAGAAACGACTTGATTAACAAGAGTCACAGAAGGTGAGTGGGACAGCAGGGACTGAACCAAAGTCGCTTGCCTCCAGAGCCTGGCCATGAATAAGGATGCTCCTTGCGGAGGAAAAGGGAAAGTGGAGAAAGGGAGAGGAGTAGTAGAGGAGAGGGAAGACAGAGGTGAGGGAAAGGACAGGAAGAAAAGGAAAAGAGCCAGAGGAAGAGGAGACAGTCGTCATGGCCACGTCTGCCACCTTGGTTGCTGCTCGGGCAAGGGCAGAGCCGAACCTCCCATCTGAGTGTGTGTTACATTCGTCCAGTGCTGACCGAGCACCTGCTATGTGCCAGGCGCCCCGCGAGATGCCAGGGACCCGCCAGTGGACCTGACAAAGCTCCCTGGCCTTGCGAAGCTGACCCTCCAGCAGGCACGCAAGATCAATAAGTGATAAACCTAAGCACTGGTAAATTTTATGACATGTCAGAGCTGCGATGTCTAGCAAGTATCCGCCGGCCATACATGGCGCATCCCAAGTGAGAGGGGCTGAGTCATACATACGCCAGGTTTCAAAGACTTGGTATGAAAGAAAGAACAAAAGATCTCAGTATCTTTATATTGATTACATGTTGAAATGACAACATTCAGATATGTTGGGTTAAATAAAATACACTATTAAAATTAATTTCAGGGCTGCCTGGGGGGCTCAGTCGGTGAAGCGTCTGCCTTCGGCTCAGGTCAGGATCCCGGGGCCCTGGGATCAAGTCCCACATCCGGCTCCCTGCTCAGTGGGGAACCTGCTTCTCCCCCTCCCTCTGCCTGCCGCTCCCCCTGCTTGTGTTCTCTCTCTGTATCAAATGAATAAACAAAATCTTTTAAAAAATGAATTTCACCTGTTTCTTTTTACTTTTTAAAAATGCAAAGGTGCCTGGCTGGCTCAGTTGGTAGAGCATGCAACTCTTGATCTTGGGGTTGTGAGTTCAGGCCCCACATTGGGTGTAGAGATTATTTAAAAATAAAATCTTTTTTTTTTTTTTTATAAGTGCAGGGGCGCCTGGGTGGCTCAGTCAGATGAGTGGCCAGCTCTTGATTTCAGCTCAGTTCATGATCTTGGGGTCCTGGGATCAAGCCCCACATGGGGGTCCTGGGATCAAGCCCCACATGGGGCTCCCCCCTCAGCAGGGAGTCAGCTTGAGATTCTCTCTCCCTCTCCCTCTGCTCCGCCTCCTGCTTGCATTCTCTCTCTCAAATAAATAAGTCTTTGGGGGAGAAATGCAGCTACTAAAAACTTTTTCATTGCAGATGTGGTTCCCATTGCATTTCTTTTGAACAGCACTGTATTAAAGAATGATCCAGACCAGGGTGGGGGCCATGAGGGGGGAAAAAAATGATCCGTGCTTTTAGCAGGGGAAATAAAAGAGCAGGGTAAGTGCCACCAGTGGGGATGGGGCATGCGATTTAAAGGGGGTGGTTGGGAGGGCCTCTGTGAGAAGGTGACATCTGATTGAAGAGCAGAAAGGAGCCACGCAGATTTCTAGGGAAGAGCTTCCCAGGCAGAGGGAAGAGCCAGTGCAAAGGCCCTGAGGCAGAAGTGTCCCTGGATAGATTTTAATGAAGATGCCAATTTCTTTTTTTTTTAATATTTTATTATTTATGAGTCAGAGAGATAGAGAGCACAAGCAGAGGGAGCGGCAGGCAGAGGGAGAGGGAGAAGCAGGCTCCCCGCTGAGCCGCGAGCCCAATGTGGGACTCGATCCCAGGACCCTGGGATCATGACCTGAGCTGAAGGCATATGCTTAACCAACTGAGTCACCCAGGCATCCGAAGATGCCAATTTCTGGTACTGATGCAAATGACGTCTTAGGTGCTGTTTTTCATCAATGGGCAAAAATGCCCCTACAATACTGTGACTATTAATGGAGGTCTCCAGAGCCCCCAGTCATCTCCCTGGACACTCAGCCTGGCCCCAAGAAATCCCAGCTTTCTGCAGAATCATCCAATACCTTGTGAGCCTCCAGCCACCTTCCTTCTCTAAGAGCTGGCAACTGAACCTTACCTTTGCCCCTGGCTCTCAATACTTGAGAGAGTGCCTCTCTGACAAGGGCTAAGCCTCCAACACAAAATCACTTTCCAGGACAAAGGTGGAAGCATGTCAGGAGAACTCGGCCAGCAGCCATGGGCTAAGAACTCTGCTCCATTTCTGCCAGCTCACAAGAGGATGGAAGCTTCTATTTATTCCCATAGTTTGCTGCCTCCTATACACAGGACGTTGGCTCCTGACCAGGACAAGACTTCAAAGGCTGAGGCAGGGACCGTGCAACTCTTGATCTTGGGGTCGGGAGTTCAAGCCCCACATTGGGCGTGGACCCTACTAAGAAAGAAGAAAGAAAGAAAGAAAGAAAGAAAGAAAGAAAGAAAGAAAGAAAGAAAGAAAGAAAGAAAGAAAGAAAGAAAGAAAGAAAGAAAGAAGAAAGAAAGAGAAAGAAGGAAGGAAGAAAGAAAGAAAGAAAGGAAGGAAGGAAGGAAGAAAGGAGGGAAGAAAAGAAAAGAAAGGAGAAGAAAAGCTGAGGCCCAATGTCACAAACCACTGGGGCACACATACCGCAAGATTCCACTCACACGAGGCAGCTGGAGGAGTCCCCGGTCATAGAGACATGGACCCAGGATGGGGGCACCAGGGGCCAGGGAAGGGGGCCGGGGCGCTGGTTCTTCCTGGGGACAGAGTCTCCGTTGGGAGGATGGATGGCATGATGGCCACGGACGGCACACTTTCAAAGGGTTGATATCCACACAGTGATAAAAGTCTGAGCCGTGCAAGGATAGAAGGGGAACCCCCACGAAGTGCGGGCTGTGTGGTTAGAGCGTTGAGAAACCTCTCAGGAAGGTGGCTGGAAGCTGAGCTATGAAGAAGCAGACCCGAGAGAGTCAGTCTTTGATCAAGAACTGGGGAGGGAGGCGGCAGATGAGATATGGGTGGGGAGGGCTTGGGGAAGAAGAGCAGGTCTGGTGGACCCCTGGAGAGTTCTCTGCAGCCTCCAGAAGAAGGAAGTGAGGGGCTGGGGGGCCTCCAAACTGTCCCTAAGTCCACTCTGGGGGGACCTCTTCCTTCCTGGGCCCATCCTGGGCCAGAGGGAGAAGTGCTGCCGAGTGTGATTGGGGTAACCCGCTGGCTTCCCTGAGCGACACACACCCACACAGGGTCTGTCCCAGAAAGAGGACCCCGCCACGCAGAGGGGCAGGAAGGGGACACGGGCCAGCAATGTGGGCTCACTGTTTCCCAGGCATCCCCTCTGAGCCCTGGGCGCCCCTGCTGAGACCCGCATGCCCTCTCTATAAAACGAAAGTCGGAGGTGTACCAAGGCTGAGGCAGCGGACGCAGCCCCCCACAATGCATTGCCTCTAGATTATTTTAAAACAATAATAAGGGGCGCCTGGGGGGCTCAGTCGTTAAGCGTCTGCCTTCAGCTCAGGTCGTGATCCCAGGGTCCTGGGATCGAGCCGCCTTCGGGCTCCCTGCTCGGCGGGAAGCCTGCTTCTCCCTCTCCCACTCCCCCTGCTTGTGTTCCCTCTGTCAAGTAAATAAATAAAATCTTTAAAATAAAAATAAAACAATAATAAAACCCACTCAAACTCAGTCTGCTTCTTATTATCACCATGCAGCAGTCACTCTAAAAAAGAGTCAGTGATGAAATATTCCCCATGAAAAAAATCTTTTATTGGCCTAAGTTTTCTAAAGCAGGAATTATCAAGCTACAGCCCACAAGCCAAATCTGGCCCCCAGCCTGTTTTCGCAAATAAAGTTTTACTGGAACACAGCCAAGCCATTCACTACATCTCATTTACAGCTGCTTTCTTGCTTCCATGGCAGAGGTGAGGAGTTGTGACAGAGACCCACTTATCTGACCCTTTACAGAAAAAAGCATACCAATCCTTGTACTAAACAATTGCTGTGTTACTGTTGCATCTTAATAACATATACATACGCTTCCAATTAGCACGTTGGTATCACTTCCCCTTTAATACTGTATCCTACACGAAATTTAGTTCGCAGCTTTACAGATGCCTCACACACACACACACCCATTCACACACATGAAATATTTTAATAAATATCTTTCAAAATAGAAATGTATTCCTCTTTTTGCTTGTTTAAAACTAAAGAAGGAGGGGCAAATGACTGGCTCAGTTGGCAGAGCGTGCAACTCTTGATCTCCAGGTTGTGAGCTCAAGCCTCATGTTGTGTGTAGAGATTGTTTAAAAAATAAATAAAATCTTGAAATAAAATAAAAAACTAAAGAAAGGGGCGCCTGGGTGGCTCAGATGGTTAAGCGTCTGCCTTCGGCTCAGGTCATGATCCCGGGGTCCTGGGATCGAGCCCTGCATCGGGCTCCCAGGGAGTCTGCTTCTCCCTCTGCCTCACTCTCTTTCTCTGTCTCTTATGAATAAATAAATAAAATCTTAAAAAAAAAAAACTAAAGAAGGAATCCAGAAAATAATTATTCTTACTGAAAATAATTGTTGTTTAAAGTGAGTGTGTTGGGGCACCTGGGTGGCTCAGTCAGTTAAGCGTCTGCCTTCGGCTCAGGTCATGATCTCGGGGTCCTGGGATCGAGCCCCACATGGGACTCCCTGCTCAGCGGGGAGCCTGCTTCTCCCTCCGCCTCTGCCCCTCCCCCCCCCACTCATGCTCTCTCGCTCAGACAAATAGACTCTTTTAAAAAATAAAATAAAATAGTGTGTTAAAAAATGATCCACTCGAGGGTCAATTGCTGACAGGATTATTGTGACAATGAAATTCAACATTAAATTCCATGTGTAATAGACACCATGGGCCACCTTCCCAAAACTCATTCTCTCCCACCCCCTTCTCTACCGATGGCAAAGTGCCCACCTTCCTCCAAGAGGCCACAAGATGCTCCAAAAGGAGGACCCTGTGCCCTCCTCAGGAAGGGATGCTGAAGATGCTAAGCCAGTCTTGGTAATACCATTCGCCTCACTCTGATTGGCTTGGCGGGGCGGGGTGGATACGTGACCAAATTCTGGCCAATAAGACAAGGGGGTGGTGTGCCGGGGGACTTCAGAGAAAAATGGTCTCAAAAGGGCTCGGGGAGGAGATGTTTCCTACACCTCTTCCTTCTCGATGTTATCCCATCTGGATGAGATGTCTGGGTGGGAGGCAGCCATCCTGCTCTGTAGAAAATGCTGGAGAAGGGGGATGGGAAGAACCTGGGTCCTCAGTATGGCTATCCTCGACCACTGAAACTGAGAACCCCAAAGCTGCCCCATCGCAGGACTTCCCCAGCGTGGGAATAATAAATGTCTTCATGGTTAAACTGTTTGGGTTGGTGCTTTCTAGTACTTCCAGCCAAAAACATCTCAATGAATACAGATATGAAACCCTCTGGCCAGCAACCCGCAGCACAATCAACAGCTTTATTGATTGATTCATTCAGGGAATGTTGACCGAGTGTCTTCTATGTGTCAGGACGGTCCTGGGCACTGGAGATCACGAGAGCAGTCCATTCTCTCGTAGAGGTGCATTCCAGTGGGTGGGGCCAGACACAAAAGCAAGTCCATAAGTGAGCAAACAAAATAATTCCAGATAATGCTAACTGCTGAGAAAGAAACAAAATGGAGCGGTTGGATAGAGAGAGTGACGGTAGGGCTTCTCTAAGAAGGTGGTATTTGAGCAGAGCACTGAATGAAGAAGAGCCAGCCATGTGAGGACCTGGGGAAGGCATTCCAGGCAGAGGGCACAGCAAGTGCAAAGGCCCTGAGGTGAGAGCAAACTTTGTGCGGTCAAGGAACTAAAATGCGGAGGTGAGGGTGGCATGGTTATGACAGCAACTTTCAGGGAAGTATCTGGAAGGGCACAAAAGGCTCACAGTCCAAATTTCTCTTCTCCCTTCTTCTCTCCCTCCCTCCTCTCTCTCTCACTCTTTCTCTCCCTCAGGGCTTTTGTTCCCAGGTCTAAAGTGTATGAGCGCTGGTTTGTTGAAATCTGGGCTGAGTTTTCAGGCTCCTCTTTTTAACTCAAGAGAACCACTTAACCTCTCACCATGTGTAGGCCTGACACCACACTGGCTTTTCAAATGAAAGCCAAGTTTTTGTGCTTCAGCCTGACTAAGCAGCTCATTTGCAGCAAGTCCCTGTCTGTTCCGCTGTTTGTCCGGCTGGAGTACCCTTTTCTGTCCCGCCCAGAAAACTGCAGCTCCTGTCGGGGGCCCCTCCTCAGCAGTACCCATCTCCTTCGCCTGGGGCCCACTGAGGCATGGGGACGCGGTCCACAGCATCAGGGCAAGAAGATGGCCACGGTGCAGCCGGCCAGGAGCGTGCCAACGTCGGTACAAAGGATCCTTGAGGATAGATAGAGAGAGGCACTTGCCTGTTTTAAAAATTCACTCAACTGTAGAACAGCAAAGTTGCCTTTGCTTTTCTGAGCTGGGGGTTATTCTGGCCACCAGACTGAGGCGTGTGGTGGAGGTGGCTGGAACCTAGGCAGAAGCAGCTTCCAAAAAACAGTATCTGGCAAGCAATGGATGTGGACACCACTCTAGACACAGTGGCCAACAGCTGAGATGGCTTGTTGCCAGAGACAGGGTGGTGCCAAGGGGGACCCCCGGACACTCACAGGGTTGTTGGTTTAAGCATGTCTCCTTGGGCATGGGGGTGCATCAGCCACAGCCTCATACAGGTTAGAGACCCGTAGGGACAAATGTATTACTCTCACACCACTGAGTCTATACTAACACTTAGGAAAAATGCTCTCAGGGAGAGGAATCTGCTCCAGTGAGGGTGTATTACCGAGGTCGCAGAGGGGCCATTTTTCAAAGCAAACAGGATTGAGTTACTTCCTGTCTAAACCCTGCACCAGCTTCCCATTACACGGCCAGAAAGCCACAAGGCCCTGGGCCACCTCCCCTCCCCTACTTCTTCCCCCCTTTCCCTCCCTGAGCTGCAGCCATCCTAGCCTCTTGTGGATCTTCTGATGTGCTCAGCTTGTGCCCACCGCAGGACCTTGGCACGTGCTGTGCTCACTGCTTTCAGCTGCCCCTCCCCCCCGGCAGCTCCCTTGAGGTCCAGCTCCAATGTCACCTCCGCCGAGAGTCCTCCTCTGGCCATCGCATCTAGAGAAACACTCCTCATCACGTTGTCCTGTTTTATTTCCATGACACCCTTGTTATTGTCTAGCCTGATTGTTTCTGTCTGTCTCCTCCACTGGTATGAAAGCAGCACGAGGACAAAGACCTTACCTTTCGTCACAGTAGGGCCCACAGCACGCGAGGGGCATGAGGGCTTGTGGAATGAATGAATGACTAGAGGACCTGGTCCCACTGGGGGAAGTCAGGGAAGGCTTTCTGAGTTGCCATCTGATGGACAAGGAGGAACCGGCCTATTCACCTAAAATCTGGCTGACCACCAGGATCCTGGGTGCTATACCACATGCCGAGCTCAGGCCCCAACCTCGGAGATTCTCTGGTGTGGGTCCAGCACAGCGCTTGGTGCCGTTTCTGCCTCCCCGTGCGACCCCCCGTGCGACCTTTGTGCACAGCGAGGGCGGAGAGCCGCTCAGCTCGGGCCATGGGCCCAGCACCTGGGAAAGTGACAGAAATGCAGGTTCTTGGTTCGGATCCCAGACCCGCTGAATCAGGTGAGGTCCAGGGATCTGTGTTTTCACATGCCTTCCAGAGGATTCTGATATTCACTCAAGATAAGCCGTGGGAGGAGGGAGCCCAGACAGCCAAATGCTGTGACCCATGCCTGCAATGGAAGGGGGGGCCTCCCACGCTGCCCTCTTCTCTAGCTCTCTCTCTTCGAGACAGGCCTCAGGCTGTGTCTCATGCCGCCCTTTCCTTGAGGAGGCTGAGATCCGGGGCGGCCTCACCTGATCTTGTGCTCCATGTTGGCTCTCGTGCTGCTACCCAGACTGGAGTTAGTGTAATCGCCGGGCTCCGTGGGAGAAGGGCTCTTCTCTGCGTGCTCCTCTGGCCCAGTCCTGCTCCACCAGCAAGGGAGAAAGGTTGTCAGGGCAGAAGGTGTTTATTTCAGCAACGTGTCTGTGGGCCCCAAGTTCCTGAAACACGATCCTCAGAAACCTGCTCCCGAGGACCCGGACACCTGAGCCACCTGGGCACTGTGCAATTTGTTGTGCAGGTAACAGCCACACGGGGCGGTGGGGAGGTGTCTTTCCCTTGTCCCTCTACTTCCACTCCTCCTCCCCATCGAATCTGTTCTCTTGTTCTGATAGTTCTTGAATTCTTTCACTTCTCTCCACCTGGAGTGGTTTCAGAATCGTGTCCCCCTAAAAAGATACGTTCAAGTCCTACCCTCGGGACCCGCAAGGGTGACGTTACTTGGGAATCGGGTCTTTGCCGATGTGATCGTGCTCAGGTGAGGTCATACTGCACGAGGGTGGGCCCTAAATCCACGGCGAATGTCCTTGTAAGAAGAGAGGACACAGAGACACGCCGGCGGAAGCCGGCCACACGAAGAGGGAGGCAGAGCTGGGAGTGATGTGTCTGCAAGCCAAGGACACAGGCATCACCGGGGCTGGAAGGGCAAGGAGGACTCCTTCCCTACAGGCTTCCGAGGGAGCACCCCTGTCCACACCTCGGTTTCCCACTTCTGGCCTCCAGAGCTGAGGGAGAGTAATTTCTGTTGTGAAACATCATCTCTAGCTGGGTGGCCAGATGCCCCCTGAAACACCAGGGTCTCCAACGCGAACAGAGAAAGGGGGGTGCATGGTAACTGAGGGTAACTTGAACTCTCTCCGCCCTCTCCCTTTACGCTGCACCTTCCGCACTGGCTGCTATCTCACCAGTTTTGTTTTCTTCCTGTTTCCACATCTCACGTTCCCTGGAATTTCTAAAAAATAAAGAACTGACATCAGAGTTTTGCCCAGCACAGAGCTGACAATAGGAACGGAGTTCTTATTTAAGTAAAACAAAACAGGAACTCTTATCTTCCTGCAGAACAGCAACTGCTCAGACACTGTTGGGAGCTAACACTTTCTCCTTTAAGAAAGCACCTTTCCAGCGGCGCCTGACTTCGGCTCAGGTCATGATCCTGGAGTCCCAGGATCGAGTCCCGCATCGGGCTCCCTGCTCGGCGGGGAGTCTGCTTCTCCCTCTGACCCTCCCCCCCTCGTGCTCTCTCTCTCTCTCATTCTGTCTCAAATACATAAATAAAATCTTTAAAAAAAAAAAAAAGCTTTAAAAAAAAAAAAAAAGAAAGCACCTTTCCAGGGGCGCCTGACTTCAGCTCAGGTCATGATCTTGCCTTGTGGGGCTCCCCACTCAGTGGGGAGTCTGCTTCTCCCGCTCCCTCTGCCCCCGACCCTGCTCTAGCTCGCTCTCTCTCAAATAAATAAATAAAATCTTAAAAAGAACGAAATCACCTTTCAAATCAAGACACAAGCTACATAAACCCTGTGAAGAAAGGTCGGGATGGGAGAGGCGCCCCGAAAAGTGAGAGGCTGGCAGATCCTTCCAAATCACCCACTGCCATTCCCTCAGGTCATAAATGGGGATCACGAAGTCCCCAGGGCCCTGCCACAGCCAAGATTCGCTTTGCAGTTCATTTTGTATAAAGACAAACTCTGCACAATTTCTATGGAAACTGTACATCTAAAAGCCTCAGAGAAAATCTTTGGAAAGCTGCACAAGAACCTGGTAATAGAAGTGGCCTCCGAGGGTGGAGGTGGGGGGGCAGTCAAAGCAGAGCAAGACTTACTTTTTGCCAAAACCCTTTCATACTCGTGTGGCTTAAAACATATCTATGAATTCTTTGACAGTTCTCCATAAAAAAGTGAAGCCTATTATGTATCAAAGGACACAGTCGACAGAGTGAAAAGGCAACCTACAGAATGGAAGAAAATATTTGCAAGTCAGATATCTGATAAGGGGTTAATATCTAGAATATACAAAAAACTCCTACAGCTCAACAACAACAACAAAATCAAATAACCCAATTACAAAAATGAACTGTTGGGACTTCATCAAGATAAAAAGCTTCTGCACAGCAAAGGAAACAGTCAACAAAACCAAAAGACAACCAACAGGATGGGAGAAGATATTTGCAAATGTCTTATCTGATAAAGGGCTAGTATCCAAAATCTATGAAGAACTTGTCAAACTCAACACCCAAAGAACAAATAATCCAGTCAAGAAATGGGCAGAAGACATGAACAGACATTTCTGCAAAGAAGACATCCAAATGGCCAACAGACACATGAAAAAAATGCTCAACATCACAGGGTACCAGGGAAGTACAAATCAAAACCACAATGAGATATCACCTCACACCCGTTTGAATGGCTAAAATTACCAAGTCAGGAAACGACAGATGTTGGTGAGGATGCGGAGAAAGGGGAACCCTCCTACACTGTTGGTGGGAATGCAAGCTGGTGCAGCCACTCTGGAAAACAGTATGGAGGTTCCTCAAAAAATTGAAAATAGAGCTGCTTGACAACCCAGCAATTGCACTACTGGGTATTTACCCCAAAGATACAAATGTAGTGATCCGAAGGGGCGCCTGCACCCCAATGTTTATAGCAGCAATGTCCACAATAGCCAAATTATGGAAAGAGCCCAGACGTCCATCAACAGATGAATAGATAAAGAAGATGTGGTATATATACACAATGGAATACTATTCAGCCATCAAAAAAATGAAATCTTGCCATTTGCAACGACATGGATGGAACTAGAGGTAATTATGCTAAGCGAAATAAGTCAATCAGAGAGACAATTATCATATGATCTCACTCCTATGTGGAATTCAAGAAATAAAACAGAGGATCATAGGGGAAGAGAGGAAAAAAATAAGACAAAATCAGAAAGGGAGACAAACCATAAGAGGCTCTTAATCATAGGAAACAAACTGAGGGAAAAAAGAAGGAAACAAACTGAGGGTTGCAGGAGGGGTGAGGGCTGGGGTGATGGGTTCAGTTGGTGATGGGCATTAAGGAGGGTACTGATGTAATGAGCACTGAGTATTACATAAGACTGATGAATCACTGACCTCTACCTCTGAAACCAGTAATACATTGTATGTCAATGAATTGAATTTAAATAAAAATATGAACAAAGGGCTTGAGTAGAAATTTCTCCAAAAATGATATACAAATGGCCAACAAACATATGAAAAGATTCTCAGCGTCACTAATTATCAGTGAAATGCAAATCAGTGACATATCACCTCACACCCATTAGGATGGCTACTATCCAAAAAACAGTCAATAACAAGTATGGGCAAGGATGTGAAGACATTGGAACCTTTGTGCCCTGTTGGTGGGAATGTAAAATGGCACTGTCATGATGGAAAACAGTATGGCGGCTCCTCAAAAAACTAGATATGGAATTACCATACGATCCAGCAATCCCACTTCCGAGTATACACCCAAAAGAATTCAAAGCAGGATCTCAAAGAGATATGCACACACTCATGTTCACAGCAACGTTATTCACAATGGCCAAGTGGTGGAAGCAACCCAAATGTCCATCAGTGGATGAATGGATAAACAAAATGTGGTCTATCCATACAATGGGATGTTATTCAGCCTTAAAAATTAGGAATGAAATTCTTTCACATGCTACAACATGGATGAACCTTGTGAACATGCTAAGTGAAATAAGCTAGTCAGTCACAAAAGTCGAATACAGATTCCAGTTACATGAGGGACCTAGAGTGGTCAGATTTAGAGACAGTCAGATGGTGGTTGCCAGGGTCTGGAGGGGGGCAGGGAACAGAGAGTGAGTGTTTGATGAGCTTCAGTTTTGCAAGATGAAAAAGTTCTAGAGCTCTGAGCCCAGCAATGTGTATATATTTCACACCACTGAACTACACACTTAAAAATGGTCAAGATGGTGCATTTTACGTTATATAAGTTTTTTATCACGGTTTAAAAAAAAAATGGCAAAAACCCAAACAAAAAGGTGCACGTTAATTCTCTTCCCTCTGCATGTGGGCTGTTCTCGTGCTGCTGCCTCCCCTCCCAGGGTCAGGGTTGGCTCGACCAGCACCCTGTCCACATTCCAGCCCTCTGGCCCAAGGGAAGACAGGGGGAGAGGCTGGAGGACATCCGGGTTCCTTTTGAATAACATGACCTCGAAGTTGCACCTTCTACTTATACTCGCTTCTGATGCACAAGATGTGGCCGATGGGGCAGAGCTGAAGCCATGTCCACCTGACTCTCCCTGGTGCTTGCTCTTGCAGCCCAGACCACGTGACAATGCTGTGTGTTGTGTTCTAGCAACAACCCCCAAGTGAGTGAGGAAGCCTCTCGATTCCCCTGACCATTTCTGACCCAAGCGCCTGACAGAGCTGTGCCCAGAACCGCCTTGCTGAGCCCAGTCACCCCCAGAGCCAGGGAGACATAATCCTCATACTTTGTGGTTTTCCGCCACCGAGTCTGGAATAGTTTATGAAGCAGCGGTAGGTAACTAAACAATCCTGTTGAATTCTTTTAATCGTCTGTATATATTGGGTAGGCTTTTCATACCTAATAAGTATAATTAAAAGATCATCTTTTAGAAATATAATTTAAAAGATAATTAAAGCCCGACTGCAGCTTTTGAAGCCTAAAGGTTTGCCCAAAAGCTAAAAAAAAATTTCTAGATCAGTTTTTCGCCCACGTATCCCAAGGAAGTACTTTCAGATTCTTTTTTCCTGATTGTGGAATATCCTGAAAGTCTAGAGAATAATATCATGAACACCATGTGCCCGGCATCCAGCTCGAACAAATCTTAATAGCATGACATATTTCTTTCTGCTTGGTTTTTGAAAAGACTTAAAACAATTTTAATGAGGGTTAAAAAAATAATAATAACATAAAATTTGCCATCTTTTCTCCAGAACTTATGCATCTTGCATAAGTAAAACTCTGTGATGGTAAACAACATCCCCCCAGCTTCCTCCCTCCCGCAGCCCCTGGGAACCAGGATGCTACTTTCTGTTTCAGTGAATTTGACTACTTTAGATACTTTGTATAAGTGCAATCATAGGTATCTGGCTTTGCGGGGACTGGCTTCTTTCTTTCTTTTTAACTGAGGTGAAAGAACAGCAACCTTCTACTGGGAACAATGCAATGGCAATTCAGTCTATCCACGATGCCGTGCAGCCCCCCTCTCTGTCAAGTTCCAAAACATTTTCATCACCCCAAAACAAAACCCCGGACCCACTAACATTACTGGCCGTTCCTCCCCCCACCCAGCCCCTGGCAACCACCAATGTACTTCCCGTGTCTCTAGATTGGCTGCTTCTGGATATTTCATATCCATGGGATCATGCAACATGTGGTCTTTATGTCTCTGCTGGTTTTTAAGAAATGCAATGCTGGGGCGCCTGGCTGGCTCAGTCGGTGGAGCATGTGACTCTTGATCTTGGGGTTGTAAGTTCGAGCCCCAAATCGGGTGTAGAGATTACTTAAAAATATGATCTTCAGGGTGCCTGGGTGGCTCAGTCGGTGAAACATCTGCCTTCAGCTCAGGTCATGATCGAGTTGCGCATCGGGCTCCCTGCTCAAAGAGGAGTCTGCTTCTCCCTCTGCCCTTCACCCTGCTCGTGCTCTCTCTTTCTCTCAAATAAATGAATAAAATGTTTAAAAAAAAAAAAGGGAAATAGCAAAACGTGCTAAATAAAGAAATAAAACAGGGTGGTGGGGTCAGGCATGACCCGATGGCCACTTTCGGTTGGGAGGCCAGGGAAGGCCTCTCGGACAGTTAACCTACACCTGGAATGATAAAAGGAGTCTGCCACTCAAAGACAGGGAAAAGCATTCCTGGCAGAGGGAATAGGATGTGCTATCCTTGGGAGGTTTGAACTAATTCAATATGTTAAAGAACACGGCAATTTGATAAATATAGTGAGGAAACAAAATCAAGTCATGTACAAGAGAGTGAGGGGCGGGAGAAGCCCTGGAGATCTCTCTGAAGAAATGACTTGGATATAAGCCCTGAAAGCTTGGCGAGAGGGAGGCCAGATCTCATAGAGCCTTAGCGGCCGCATGAGAAAACTGAGTTTTATTTTTGCCTGTGCTGGGAGGAAGCCAGTGGAGGGGTTTAAGCAGCGAAGGGCCAGGAATCAGGTGTACGTTTTAAAGGAATCCGGTGGAGAGTGGAGGGGTTTCAGAAATGACCTGAAAAGGCTTTTATGTTGAGAAGGTTTGCTCATCGAAATCAAAAATAAAAGGGGGGGACGTCTGGTAGTTATCAGCTCCAACACAGGGTCACCATCCAACCCAGCAGTGCCTCCCCTAGACATACACTCCCGAGGACTGAAGGCAGGTGCTCAAACGGATGCTTACACGGGCATCTCATCACAGCACTGTTCACAAGAACAAAAATACACATAACATGAAATTCACCATTTTAGGGGCGTCTGGGCAGCTCAGTGGGGTAAGCGTCTGCCTTTGGCTCAGGTCATGATCTCAGGTCCCTGCTCAGCGGGGAGTCTGCTTTTCCCTCTCCCTCCCTCCCCCCAACGCTCGTGCACACACTCTCTCTCTCTCTCTCTCAAATAAATAAATAAAATCTTTAAAAAAATTCATCACTTTAAACCATTGGAGAAACAACTCATATGTCCATCAACAGATGCATGGATACATAGAATGTGGTCCATCCACACGATGGAATATGATTCAGGCACAAAGAGGAAGAAGCAGGACACACACAGCTACGTGGTGGACGAACCCTGAAGGCAGGATGCCAAGTGAGGGGAGCCAGACCCCGGAGGCCACGGGGTGCGTGACTCCGTGTACGTGAAATGCCTGGAACAGGTGCGTCCGCAGGGACAGAAAGCACAGATTGGCACTGCCAGGAGCTGGGGGAGGGACAGTAGGGGCGACCGCTTAGCTGGTACGAAGTTTCCTTTTGGAGTGATGAAATGTCCTGGAGCCAGGTAGAGGGGACGCTTGCACAATGTCGCGAACGTACAAATCACCACTGAATTGTGCGTTCTAAAATCCTTAAAACGGTGCAGTTTATGTTATGTGACCGTCACCACAGTTTGAAGAAGGGAAGGATGCCACGCTGGTGAGGGACGCTAATGACGGGGAGGCTGTGCGCGTGGGGAGGGCAAGGCGTGTATGGGAGCCCTCCGTACCCCCCTCCCCTCAGTTTTGCTGTGAACCTGAAACTGCTCTAAAAAATAAGGTCTATTAAACAAGATTGTAAAGGAGGACGAGAAGGAAATGCCAGGAGGGAGGAAGAGAGGGAGAGAGCGAGCGAGGGAGACAGGCCTTGCTCACACCCTTTCTGGGGTGTCCAGCCGCTTCCTTGCGCCCCCTTGTGGCTGCTGGAGCTGCTGCGAGCGTCTTGGGGACAGTCCTGTGCATGCACTGCAAACACGTAATAGGGCTTTTGGTCATGGACTCTCTGCCGGGGAATGTCACATAGTTTAGCCAAGTCAATGGTCCTGTGTAACTGTGGCTGCATAAATCTTGGGTCCCAAGAGCCAATCACTCAATCAGTCCCTAAGGATGAGGACCAGGTGACAGCCCTTTACTTGCTCAGGTAAGTGAACAGGCTGTACCCGATAACTAAGTCTCCAAAGAGGAACATCACACATTTTTAAAAAAGTGACAGCCAGGCACCCTTACAGTTTGTCATAGCTGTGGGCATCCCGTATCCGATTTTGCCTCTCCCTCCCTCCCCATCCACCATAGCTAATAATTAGCACACAGTTCAACACCTAATGACAGGGTGAGGCAATCAGTATAAACATCCGACGCCCTCCTGAAGGACAAAGTCCCCAACTGATACACAAAGGGCTTCAAGAGATGTTTTTCACCCTGAAAGTGGGTTTTGTCAGGTGGAATACTGAACGAGGTCCTTCTTATGTTGGGGAAACTTAAAATAATGCTTAAGTTAAAACTGCTCTAAGATCCCATGATTCGCCGGGCCAGGATTAGAGTTTGAGAAGCCCCGTGCTGGCTTGGTTGTGGGGAACCAGGCCTTGTTGGCAGAAGTGTAAACCTGTACAACCTCTTTGGAGGGGGATCTGGCAAAGCCTGTCTAAATTTAAAATGCATGTGCCCTTTGACCCAGCAGTTCCCTTGAGAAGTTTGTCTTTCAAATATGCATGCACGTGTGGGCAAAGGGCTCTGTGTTAGAATAGCCTTTGTCACACTGATTGCATAGAAGCAAAATATTGGAAGGCACGTGAATGCCCAACGGTAGGGGGTTGCTTAACTAAATTATGGCCCATCTACACCAGCAGAACTTTCTGTGATGATGGAACTCGTCTCTGTCTGCGCTGCCCAGGATGTGAGCCCCAACAAATCTTTCTACTGAGCACTTGAAATGTGGCTAGTACAATTGAGGAACTAATTCTGTTAGATTTAAACTAATTTAGATGTAATAGCCATGTGTGATTAGTGGCTATGATATTGGGGCAAACCTACACAATGGAATTTTTTTTTTTAAGATTTTATTTATTTATTCGTTAGAGAGAGAGAGCGTGGGCGAGAGGGAGTGAGGGAGAGTACAAGCAGGGGGAGCTGCAGGCAGAGGGAGAAGCAGGCTCCCTGCTGAGCAAGGAGCCCGATGCAGGACTCGATCCCAGGGCACTGGGATCATGACCTGAGCCGAAGGCAGACGCTTAACTGACTGAGCCACCCAGGCGTCCCTACACAATGGAATATTTTGCAGCTGGGAACAAGAAAGGAGGATCTGTATGTACTGATTAAAAAAAAAAAAGTACTTCTGGGACACCTGGCTGGCTCAGTAGGTGGAGCCTCTGATTCTTGATCTTGGGGTTGTGGGTTTGAGCCCCATGTTGGGGGTAGAGATTATTTAAAAAAATAAAATCTTTTTGGGGTGCCTGGGTGGCTCAATTGTTAAGCGTCTGCCTTCGGCTCAGGTCATGATCCCAGGGTCCTGGGATCAAGCCCCACATCGGGCTCCCTGCCTAGCGGGAGGCCTGCTTCTCCCTCTCCCATTCCCCCTGCTTGCGTTCCCTCTCTCGCTGTGTCTCTCTCTGTCAAATAAATAAGTAAAATCTTTAAAAAAATAAAATAATAAAATAAAATCTTTTTTTGAAAAAAGTATTTTCAAACTATATTCTTACACAAAAAAAGCAAGGCAGAAAGAGTATGTATGGTATGCTTCACTTAAGTAGTCTCCCAGATGCATAGACCATCTAGAAGGATACACAGGAAACGTAACTATGAGAAAACAGAACTGATAAGGTCTGAATATTTGTGTCCCCCTCTCCCAAATTCATATGGTGAAATCCTAATCCCTGGGATGCCTGCGTGGCTCAGTCAATTAAGCGTCTGCTCAGGTCAAGATCTCAGGGTCCTGGGATCGAGCCCCACATCGGGCTCCCTGCTCAGCGGGAGCTTCTCCCTCTGCCACACCTTGATCTTGGACTTTCAGCCTGCAGAGCTGTGAGGTGCAAGGGGATAAGGACATCCTAGATCTGCATCCTACAGTACGGTGGCCCCTAGCCACGTGTTTCTCCTGAGCACAGCGGGGGGGAAGGGGGGGGAGGGGGGAGTATGACCACTGCAACTGAGGAATCCATTTTCTGTCATTTTAATTTAACTTTAAGTAACCACGTGTGGCCATCGTTTTAGACTCAAGTTACAAACCTGGGACCACTTGGTGGTCTTTCATTTTTCCACACCACGGAGTGACTCCCAAGAAGTCCCTGAAGCTGTTTGTTCTGCTGCCCTTAAATGTGCCCCCGGACAAACTCTTCCCGAGCCCTTGGCTCACCGGAGCGGCTCAACCACCCAGCCCAGAAGAAGGTAAAACGCTTCTTCTCAGAATCGGAGGCTGATTCAGAAGCTTTGGGTCCTGAGCTGCGAATGCTGTGGCCAGAGCAGTGAAGCTAAGGGAAACCCCCCCCACACACACCGTGTTCATGGTGCTTAAATGGGGGCTCTGCGAGCTCGGTGGTGAAGAGCATGGTGCTGGAGCCAGACTGCCTGGTGACCTCACGTTCCACATGAGTAAAATCTGGGAGATAACCAAGCCTTAATCACGGCGTAGTTAAGAAATGCCAAATTAAAGTGAGTGCTGGGCATGTGTCAGCTGTTCATTTCCACTGTTTCACCAACAGTGCCCTCAACACAACCAGTCAGAAGATTAATACTGACACACGCTACGAAGGATGCAGAAGTGGGTCGCCCCCGGCGGTGGGCAGGGAAGGGACGCCCGAAAGAGCAGGAGAGCCCTGATGAGAGATGTCAGGGGAGACCAGGCAGAGGAGGCTGCAAAGGGCCTGAGGCAGAAGAAAACCTTGAGGCCACAGGACCGCGGGGTGAGCCAAGGCCAAGGGCTGGGATGGTGCTCTAAGTGGGACGTGTGGTCCTTGGACGGTTTTAAGGGGGGCGGGCTTCTGGTTTTCAACATCTAACTGGGTCTGGCAAACCAGCACGAGGAAAGACTCAGTCACCTTCCAGGGGTCCCTGAGCTCACCCCCTTCCTCATGCCCTTCACACCCCACATGCTTTCCCCTTCTGGTTGTTGCATTTGCCCTAAGAGAGTTGGAAATGAAGAATGACGGCCATGGGCTCAAGCCATCATCCTTCTGGAAATCTGTGCGCCCCACACAGCTGGGAGGAGAGTGGCTTGTCCAGGGCCCCAGAGGGAGCAGAAGGACCAGCTAGGGGATTAAGAGGAGGGAAATCGGTGGCTTGGACCAAGGTGCTGGCAGAGCTGCCGGAGTCCACCTATGTTTTGGAGGCTGAGAAGTGGTAGGTGCTGATGGACGCCGCTGGAGGTTCGAGAAGAGGAAGGTAAACTCTTCAGCCTGAACACAAGGACACGGTGGAGATGTGAACTGGGCCAGAAAGACTAAGGGAGGGGTGGGTGGAGAAGGGAGTGCGAATCCCAGACATTAAATCTGTTCTACTTTGTATTGTATTTTTCAAAATGGTGCACATCCATGAGGAAACAATCTGATGAATCCAGAATCCGGCGGGCCTGCTTCTCCAAAGTCAATGTCACTATTTAGGAAATAAAATAAGGCAGAGCATTGTCCTAGACTGAGAGAGGAAGGAGTGTTGAGTGAAGGGAGAGAAGGTTTGCACTCCCCTCGGCAACAAAGGGAGAGGCCCCCTGGCCTGACAACATACCTACAGAGGTGGCTTAAGCCACGGTCACCTAACTATGGTTTTCCAAAGTCATATCTCTGAGATACACTGGTAGGGACATCGGTGCCATGTCTGCCCCGGCCCCCAAGATCAGCCCCCGTCCAATAAAAGTTGCTGACGACATAGCCAACGCAACAGACGATGGATGGAGGGGTCTGAGGGTGACAGTGTCACTGAGCATCCAGAACCAGACAGGCCCACACTGAGGTGGTACCTTCTGCCTCCACCCGGGTCATCAAAATCCTCAAGGACATCCAAGAGACAGAAAGAAGCAGGAAAACATTAGGCGCAGTGGAAGTATCCCCGTTGGTGAGATTGTCAACATTGCCCGACAGATGCACCGCTAGTGTTTGGCCAGAGAACTCTCTGGAGCCACTGCGAGACCCTAGGGACTGGCCCAGCCTGTGGGCTGCAGTGTTGACGGCCGCCACCGCCATGGTATCAGGGGAATGTCCAGCTACTTAAGAACTGGAAAGGAGGGGTGCCTGGGTGGCTCAGTCGGTTGGACATCCAACTCTCGGTTTCGGCTCAGGTCATGGTCTCGGGGTCCTGGGATTGAGCCCCACATCAGGGTCCATGCTCAATGGGGAGTCTGCTTGAGATGCTCTCCCTCTGCCCCTCCCCCCTCACACTTGCTCTCAAATAAATGAATAAATCTTAAAAAAAAAAAAAACTAGAAAGGAAAATGTTTCAGTAAAGGATCATTTGACAACCAGAGAGAGAGAGGGAGTGGTAGGGAGGAAGGGAGGAGAGGGGGGAGGGAGCGGGAGGGGGAGAGATGCAGCATAAATCTTTATTGGATCCTGGTTCAAAAAATAAATCGGCTATAGAGACATTCTTGGGATGATTAAGAAAATCTGAATGTAGACTGGATCATAGATAAAATTATGGTTATTCATTGTACTGGATGATAATGGCATCGTGGTTGTGTAAGAGGATGCCCTTCTTAGGAAAGACTAGAAGAATCACTCTTTAGGGATCAAAATGTGATGTTTGCAATTTGCTTTCAAATGATTGAGCTAGATAGATAAAGCAAATACAGCAAAATGTAAATTATTGAATCCAGGGGGAGGGTTATTACACTATTTATTGTATTATTCTTTCTTCCTTTGCTCATTTTGATTTTTTTTTTAAGGTGGTAACATAGCCAGCATCAAGTAGTGCCTCATGATTGGTCAAATCCAGTGGTTCTCAAGGGTGGGAGAAGGGCTTGGGACTTTGGGAATCCTGTGACATTCTTGGTTGTCACAACTGGAGGCTGCCGGCATCTAGTAAATAGAGGCCAGGGATGCTGCTGAACACCCTACAGTGCTCGGGACGGCCCCCACACCACAGAATTACCGAGGCCAAAGGTCCATAGTACTGAGTTTAAGAAACCCCGGTCTACTACCAGTCTGGCCTGTTCTGATCAATGAGACCTGAGGGTAGGTCCTTGAAGACGTTTATTTTCTTCATAAAAGATGCGGATATGGGGGCACCTGGGTGGCTCAGTCGGTGAAGCGTCTGATTTTGGCTCAGGTCATGATCGGGGGGTCCCGGGATCGAGTCCTGCATCGGGCTCCCTGCTCTGCGGGGACCCTGCTTCTCCCTCTGCCCTCCCCCCATTCATGATCTCTCTCTCAAATAAATAAATAAATCTTAAAAAGAAAAAAAAAAAGATGTGGATATGGCCGAGTTCATTCCTCCCCCTTCCTGTTCTGAGTACAGATGGGATATCTGGGGCTGTGGCCAAAGGAGGCTCACAGAATCCCAGGGCAGGCCCTTGCTGCCCACTTCCAGACTTCTTGTTGAGTGACAAAATCAACACCCCTTTGTTTAATCCTCTGCGGTTTGTTCTTTCTGTTTCCTGTAGCCAAAAACACTCCTCGCTTCACGCACTGCTGTTGAGTCTGATTCTGATTCTAGCTGGCAAACCAACAAGATTTCAGCAATCTCTGCTCTGGTTAGAGCCCCCCCACGCTTCTCTTCTGCAAGTAAATAGTTAAGTGCTTCCACGGGAGCCAGTGGAGGGGCCGAATGGCTTAAATAGGGAAACAAGGACTCCCCAAGTCCTGACCTGACCCTGCTATGAGACAGAAACAAATTCCTCCCAGGCTTGGAGGTGGGGCTGGACCCTAGTCACTCACGGCTGTCAGGTATTACTATTTATTTTGTATTCTTTTGTTTTATTATTTTAATTTTTCTTTATTTTGTACTTTTGTTTTTAAAGATTTTATTTATTTATTTGACAGAGAGTGAGAGAGAGCACAAGCAGGGGGAGCGGCAGAGGGAGAAGCAGGCTTCCTGCTGAGCAGGAGCCCGATGCGGGGCTCGATCCCAGGGCCCGGGGACCATGACCTGAGCCGAAGGCGGATGCTTAACCGACTGAGCCCCCCAGGTGTCCTTTATTTTGTTTTTTAATTAATTTATTTATTTATTCATGAAAGTCAGAGAGAGAGAGAGAGAGAGGCAGAGGCAGAGGGAGAGAAGCAGGCTCCCCGCCTAGCAGGGAGCCCGATGCGGGACTCGATCCCAGGACCCTGGGATCATGACCTGAGCCGAAGGCAGACGCTTAACCATCTGAGCCACCCAGGCGCCCCTATTTTGTATTCTTAAAAGCATCCTTTATTAATTACTCATTGAAGGCCTTTGATCGTAAAACCCCACCACTTTACTAATTGTTCAGATCTATGCAGCTTTGTCTCAAGGCAGTGATATTTGGCTCTGTCTGCTAGTTCAATGCCTCACACAAGAACCTGGTTCTTTTTTTTTTTTTAAGATTTTATTTATTTATTTGAGAGAGCATGAGTGAGAGGGGCAGAGGGAGAGGGAGAAACAGACTCCCCACTGAGCAGGGAGCCCTATGTGGGGCTCGATCCCAGGACCCCAGGATGATGACCTGAGCCGAAGGCAGACGCCCGACGACTGAGCCACCCAGGCACCCCAAGAACCTGGTTCTTAATCCAGTTTTCTTTTCAAGAAAATTAGGAGACCCAGTAGGGGTCATTTAAGCACTTCTAGAGCTGTCTTGTTTTGGGAAGTACTAATGAAGAGCCCATGAAAGACTACATCTGATCCCTAATGACTCTGTCAGTGTCCTAGGGAAACAGCAGGGCCTGAAGTGATCCGCCCAGTAATTACGTTTTTTCCCTTCAGCCTAAACTTAACATGTGGATGCCATAAATGATTTATTCCAAAACTTTCAGGATTCTCTTGTGGCAGGGAAATACTCGGTGGAAAAAAGTCTAATCTGTTTTTAAATATGTTTTTTTAAAGATTTTATTTATTTATTTGACAGAGAGAGACACAGCGAGAGAGGGAACACAAGCAGGGGGAGTGGGAGAGGGAGAAGCGGGCTCCCCGCTGAGCAAGGAGCCCGATGCCGGGCTCGATCCCAGTACCCTGGGATCATGACCAGCGCCAAAGGCAGACGCTCAACTGACTGAGCCACCCAGGTGTCCCCCGATTTTTTTTTAAAGATTTTATTTATTTATTTGAGAGAGAGAGAATGAGAGAGAGCGAGTACATGAGAGGGGGGAGGGTCAGAGGGAGAAGCAGACTCCCCGCCAAGCAGGGAGCCCGACGCGGGACTCGATCCAGGGACTCCAGGATCATGACCTGAGCCGAAGGCAGTTGCTTAACCAATTGAGCCACCCAGGCGCCCCCAAATATTTTTTTAATAAAAGAAAAACAAGAACAGGACCTCTTAAGACCTGTGTAGGCCCTAGACATTTTTACTTTGGACAGCACAACCAAATATTAAACATTTCATATCATAGCCTACATTAAAAGGTACCCAGGGCGCCTGGGTGGCTCAGTTGGTTAAGCGACTGCCTTTGGCTCAGGTCATGATCCTGGAGTCCCTGGATCGAGTCCCGCATCGGGCTCCCTGCTCGGCAGGGAGCCTGCTTATCACTCTGACCCTCCCCCCTCTCATGTGCTCTCTCTCTCTCATTCTCTCCGTCTCAAATAAATAAATAAAATCTTTAAAAAAATAAAAATAAAAAAAAAAAGGTACCCACATTTGGGGCACCCAGCTGGCTCAGTCAGTGGAGTGTGTGACTCTTGATCTCAGGGTTGTAAGTTCGAGCCCCACACTGGGTGTAGAGATTACTTAAAAAATAAAATCTTAAATAAATAAATAAAAATTTTAAAAATAAAAAAATAAAAGGTACCCACATTAGATACAATTCCCTACATCAGAGTTGAGGTGGGTGTCAGTTTGTATGTTGTATAGATACTAAAATTTTTAAATTCAAGTTTGTAATTTTCATATGTTGGATACAATGTACTTTTTTTCAGTCTCAAGCATTTTAGTAGGCCTTTGAAAACCCCAGCAACCGGGCCTGTAGAATCTCAGTGGCAATATGGCCCTGGAAAGAAAGAAAAATGAATTCTGATGACATTCTACATGAAATACATCAAGTAAAAATCATTAGGTATCAAACAAGGTTTTTTTAAACAGAAGCAATGACTGCTGGGAATTTGTAATGTCTCTGCAAAAGAAAATGCTAAAGACTGAGACGATAGGAAATTGCTTGCATTGATTTGAACAAGGCCAAATAAGAATCGATCAGGGACTTGATGAGGGGATGGTATCTACCTCCAAGATGATTCCAGTGGTCCCCCACCTCCCGGGATCCATGCCCTGTGTCGTCCCCGCCTACAGTGGGCAGGGTGGCCTGTCACCAATAGGGTATTGTAGAAATGTAGGGGTGTGACTTCCAAGGCTAGATCATAAAAGACATGGCATCCTCCACGGTGTGTTTGCTTGAGTGACTCACTCTGGGGGCAGCCAGCGGCCATGTTGGGAGGTTGCTGACGCAGCCCTAATAAAAGGTACCAACATCAGCATCATCTTGCCAGTCTGTGAGAGCACCATCTCAGCAGTACCTCCTCCAGCCACAGCCAAGCCTTCAGGTAGGACTGCAACATCATGAGAGACCCAAGAACCACTAGCTACACATCACTCGAATTCCTGACCCACAGAATCTTGCATGACTAAGCTGCCACGTCTGGGGGGTCATTTGCTCGACAGCGTTAGGTAACTAACACATCAGGTACTTAGGGTAACTAATCAGTGAACACAGGAGGCGCCAGAATTGTGGCTGGTTGCCTACCTAGCAGCCAGTCCTAACTTATCCTTCCTCCTTATGGAACCTCAATGTCCACTTGAGTTAGGGATGGCAATCTCACCCCCAGGAGAAGATCCCAGCTACACTTGGTCAATCATTGCCCACCCCATTCCCTTTGCTAGCAAATGACTTAAGAACATGCATTTGTGCATCAATGTCCACAATAGCCAAACTATGGAAAGAGCCCAGATGTCCATCGACAGATGAATGGATAAAGAAGACGTGGTATACATATGCAATGGAATATTATGCAGCCATCAAAAATGACACTTTGCCATTTGCAACAATGTGGATGGAACTAGAGGGTATTATGTTGAGCAAAATAAGTCAATCAGAGAAAGATAATTACCATATGATCTCACTGATATGTGGAATTTGAGAAACAAGACAGAGGATCATAGGGGAAGGGAGGGGAAAATGAAACAAGACGAAACCAGAGTGGGAGACAAACCATAAGAGACTCTTAATCATAGGAAACAAACTGAGGGTTGCTGGAGTGCGGGGTGGGGTGGGAGGGATGAGGTGGCTGGCTGATGGACACTGGGGAGGGTATGTGCTATGGTGAGCGCTGTGAATTGTGTAAGACTGATGAATCACAGACCTGTACCCCTGAAACAAATAATACATTATATGTTAATAATAATTAAAAAAAGAACAGGCATTTGCTTGATGTCTGGAAACACAGGAATGCTGTTATTTTAAATTTTTCAATATTTTTCTGATTTTTCGGGCGCCTGGGTGGCTCAGTTGGTTAAGCAACTGCCTTCGGCTCAGGTCATGATCCTGGAGTCCCAGGATCGAGTCCTGCATCGGGCTCCCTGCTCGGCAGGGCGTCTGCTTCTCCCTCTGACCCTCCTCCCTCTCATGCTCTCTCTCTCATTCTCTCTCTCAAATAAATAAATAAAATCTTTTAAAAAAAATTAAAAAAAATATTTTTCTGATTTTTCATTTGGAGCAAACAACTCTTGTTTTGAGAAAACACTTCTGTGAGTGTTTCAACCCAAAGGGAAAGCCAAACTTCTATTCTGGATGAAATTTGAAGAGCAAGAACCTAATTTTCCTGTGAATTAATGTCAGCTTTGTCTTCAGGTAGGTGGGACTGCATCTTCAACGTGTGTGGACATTAGATGGTGTCATTGGAGTGCAAGATAAGTCTCTTTTTTCCTTACACCTGGCCCCAGTGAAGGTGGGGTTTGACTCTAGATTCGAAGGACAGCCAAAAATACCCCTACAGGGCCAAAGAAGGCTGCCGGTTCAGGACCAAAGAGAGAGATGGCCTCTCAGGGGAGGGAACTCACCCATGGAGCATTAATATCTGCAACATACAACTGTGACTTCACGTTGTGATTTCCTTTTAATATCTCTTCATCTGACTCAAAAGAAAAGAAAGGGAAGGGAAGGGGAGGGAAGGGAAGGGAAGGAAAGGGAAGGAAAGGAAAAAAGCAACAGCCTACACTCAGCTATAATAAGGGAAAGAGAGAACAGCTGGGTTTCTGAGGCAGCCCAGAGAAAGTCATCACAGCCCAGAAAAGCCACATTGAAGATGGCAGGAAGTCACTGGCAGAATTCCCCAGAGCAGTAGGCTGGCTGTGTGAGTGACAACGGACTAGGAGCACAGATTTGATGGAAGTGTAAGCATCCATTAGGGGCTTAGAGGGGGGCTTCCTAGAAGCAGTCCCACCCATGCAGTACAGATTTTTGTCATAGGGGCTTAAAGGAAATGCTGACCCTTCCACACCGGCTCACACTGACGCTGGGATCCACCTCCCTGGTCCTTCCTGCCTACATTACAACGGGTCACTCCCCTGCCATAGTCCAGCCTGATGGGCTTCACCCTTCCACTCCATAGAACTTGGGTTTTCAACGCATTTTAAGATTCATTTGACAGCTTGTAAATATGTCCTGTTTAGTAGAACCATCTCTGAGAGATAAATGTGTCCTAATCATTGTTTCCTGTCAAAACCTATATTCTAACCATAAGAGGAAGAAAAGCAGTAAGAACAACTAAAAAATTAAAAAATAGATTCAGGGGGCGCCTGGGTGGCTCAGTTGGTTAAGCGACTGCCTTTGGCTCAGGTCATGATCCTGGAGTCCCTGGATCGAGTCCCGCATCGGG